>NW_011493946.1:12552-16348 GCF_000754665.1 Bison bison bison | reverse complement strand
AAAGAGTCTTCCTGTCAGATCTAATCACAGGGCAGTGCCACTGAGAGTAAGCATGTCCAGTGTGTTTTTGGAGAATTAAGAAAAACATAAAAACAGTAATTGAGACTTGGAATACCTGAGAAAGTGGAATTAAATCTGCCCTTTGTGTAATAATTTTGTTCTATTTGTCCTTTCAACATAGTTGGGCAGCTGGAGATAAGATAGACACTGTGAGCGAGTCAGGTGATAAAATCAGACATCACTATGTGGGCACTGTTAGAGAAGGGTGTGGAGAGTGATAAGAAAAAGCAACCTGGGATGATCCAGTGGAGCTAGGACAAGCTGTCTAGAATTAACAATCTTTGCAGTCTGAGTCATGCACTCAGACTCAGGAACCACTTTCCTGCACAACAGGAATCTGTGCAGGAAAGTGGTTCTTGAGTCTGAGTGCATGAATTTATAACCTGGGGGCTTGTGTTCAGAGATGGGGCTCTGGTTCTTGGGAGTTCAGTTAGTCAATATAATTAGCATTCATCGTTATAACAAAGAATCTTAATGTTAACCACTAATCTTCACCACTTAATGGAAAAACATTTTATCTCTCACTCACAGTGAACTAGTTGGAAGCAGATCTAACTGCTCTTCTGAGCAGCTTTACTCCAAATAGTGATTTGGGGAACTGGGACACCAGGTAATTTTTTCTGAATTTCCAATCTGAGTGAGATAGTCCTAAATGATGTCACCTGAGCACAAGGGCCTTCTCTTTATTGTTGCAACAGTCTGAACTGTTGTATCTTTGTGAGGCTTCTCCTACTAGACTGGGAAAACTTAAAGGTGGCAACTGTATCTTTAGTCTGTTTTGGGTAATGAAATATGTTTGGGGGGGGAGGGAAGAAAAGAAGAAAGAGAAAAGAAAGGAAGGAAAATATGAAAAACTCTGTTTTAAAGGAAGATTATATAGAAATTACAAAGAAAACCAATTTAAAGAATTCACATAGATGGCAATGGCACTTATTAGTAATAGGGTGATAAGGTTGGAACTGTGGCAAGTAATTTAAAAAATGCCATTTATTGAGAGCCTACTATTGTCAGACACTGTGTTTGGTACTTTACGTAGTTTTTTTTAATCTATACAACCATAATTTGAGATCCATTGCATTATTTCCATTTTTAAATATCTAAGGCTTAGTGAGACTAAGTGACTTCACCAAAATCGCTCAGACAGGTGCATCCGGGATTCATATTCAAGTCTGTTTTACTCAGTTTGTATAAGTCTTAATACAGCTTCATCTGAAATCTTAAGATTATTGTTGTATGGAAAGAGGTTTGGCCCTAGGTATGTGGGTGGGGTTAAGTGTATGGCCTCAGGGTCTCATAGAAAAATGCAGAGTTAGAGATTTACCATATCTTTGTAAGAAAAGACTTAGGCCCCTAGGGGCAACTTGATCTTTGTGGTCAGTGAAATTTTGCCTGTTAATTCTCTTGATAAAAATCAACTCTGGCATATATGATGTTAGAACTGTTGAACTGCAATAGAGAGAGGCAGCTGGAGCTAACTTAAGCAAAGCAGGATAACAAATTATACTGGGGGAAAAAAAAAAAAGGATGTCTTGAAACCCAATGGGAAGAGTGAAGCTTGGCCACAGGAAGTGAGTCTTAGTGAGGCAGTAGTGAGTGGTGGCGTGAAATGAGATCTTAATTCCCTGCCCAGTAATTGAAGCTGGGTAGCCTGAATGAGAACCAGGAATCTTAGCCACCAGACCAGTGAGTGCTAAACATTAGAAGCTATTTTTCCCTGCATCTCTGAATGCATTTATCACAGAGGCATAAACTGTAAATGCAGGTACAACATTGATTACTAGAGACCTCTGATGTTCTTGCCTGGAGAATCCCAGGGACGGAGGAGCCTGGTGGGCTGCTGTCTATGGGGTCACACAGAGTCGGACACGACTGAAGCGACTTAGCAGCAGCAGCAGCACAAGTAGGAGAACACAGAGAGAAACAGTTTGTTTAGTTAAGATGGAAGCAAGGCAGAGATACACACCTGGAGAGAAAGGATGTGGGCACCCCACTAGTAAGCAGTTGGTTGTCATTTATACGGGTCAGTTCTTCCAAGCCTTTGTTCACCTTCAGCCAAATATCTGGTTTCTTTTTCCACACCTGATCTATCCTGGGACCCTTCCTTGGTTGCACATGCATCCCTCAGCCAAGACAGATCTTGGAGTGAATGCTTCTGGGAAGATCAAGATGCATTATGTCCTGGCATTATCCCCTGACTTTTCACCTACAAGGAGCTTTTCTGTGCATGCATAGTGTCTTCTGTGTCCTTAAAAAGGAGGGGTCAGAGATCCCTTAATCCTTTACTCAAACAGGGTTTTGCTCCTCGTTGTCCTTGCCATGATTATTACTTTAAGGTGCTTATAAGAGACAAAGACGAGCTATTTACCCTGTTTCTGTTGTCACTTCTATTTTGGAGAGCAAACAGGAGGCTGATCATAAATGCCTGAACTGGAGCCCACCAATCGCTTGTCTCAGAAAATGCTAACGGGAGACTGATTGCAGGTGCCTCGTCTTAAACCCACTTCTTTGCGCCCCGTGAAATGCAAACAGAAGGTCAGCTGCAAAGGTCTAACCTGCAACCCACCTATCTCCTGCCTCAGAGGGACCGGGATTGGGTTCTGGAAATAGAAACTATTGACAGCCCAGGCAGAAATCTCTCTTTCTCACTTCAACTTCTCTCTATATATGTTTATCCTTTTTCTGTACAGGTTGTCATCCTCTGCTTCCCAGTCTACAAAGCCACATGCATTACTTTTAATTTTACTTCTTGGTCATTAATTTTACTTCTGTGTTATTAATTTCAAAAAGCCAAATAAGGGATCCCAATTAGTTCAACTGGTATCAGATGTCTATTCATGAACCAATAAATGCTGACCAAGAAGGAGAGAAGTGAAGTAATGAAGTGATTGGTAATCTAAAAGAAACAGTCTTCTTGAAGAATGAGTATAGATTAATTATGTGTGTATGTGTAGTAGCAGAAGTGAGGGGCAGGTACTTAAGGGGTCTTTATGCTAGGCAGCAGAGAAGGCAATGGCACCCCACTCCAGTACTCTTGCCTGGACAATCCTATGGATGGAGGAGCCTGGTAAGCTGCAGTCCATGGGGTCACAAAGAGTCGGACACGAATGAGAGACTTCATTTTCACTTTTCACTTTCATGCGTTGGAGAAGGAAATGGCAACCCACTCCAGTGTTCTTGCCTGGAGAATCCCAGGGACGGGGGAGCCTGGTGGGCTGCGATCTACGGGGTTGCACAGGGTCAGACACGACTGAAGCGACTTAGCAGCAGCAGCATGCTAGACAGACATTATGAAGGTTCTACTACAATGACCCTGCTTATAGCTTGTGGCTGAAAAGAATATGGCATCTGGAGCCAAGCAGATCTAAATTTGAATACTGTTTGGCAACTTATATAACCTTGTATAGATCATTTTAGCTATTTTTTACTTATATATTGGGTTTATAACTCATTTTTTCATAATTACTATGATGCTTGACAATAGAGTATGTGAAATAACCAGCAGACAATGGGTGCTAAAAACCGATATTTGCCATTGTTATTAAAGTTCTTTTATATTTTCATTTCATTTCTTTTGTGTCTTTCATCTATACCAAAGTGAGCTTCCTCCTCCCCCAATTATATCAGTATCATATCAGTCGCTCAGTCGTGTCCGACTCTTTGCGACCCCATGAATCGCAGCACGCCAGACCTCCCTGTTCATCACCAACTCCCGGGGTTCACTCAGATTCACGTCCAT
>NW_011493946.1:9107-10061 GCF_000754665.1 Bison bison bison | reverse complement strand
CTTTCTGGAGTTGTTTCTCCACTGATCTCCAGTAGCATATTGGGCACCTACTGACCTGGGGAGTTCCTCTTTCAGTATCCTATCATTTTGCCTTTTCATGCTGTTCATGGGGTTCTCAAGGCAAGAATACTGAAGTGGTTTTCCATTCCCTTCTCCAGTGGATCACATTCTGTCAGACTTCTCCACTATGACCCGACCATCTTGGGTGGCCCCACGGGCATGGCTTAGTTTCATTGAATTAGACAAGACTGTGGTCCTAGTGTGATTAGATTGACTAGTTTTCTGTGAGTATGGTTTCAGTGTGTCTGCCCTCTGATGCCCTCTTGCAACACCTACCATCTTTCTTGGGTTTCTCTTACCTTGGATGTGGGGTCTCCACGGCTGCTCCAGCAAAGCACAGCCTCTGCTCTTTACCTTGGACGAGAGGTATCTCCTCACCGCCGTCCTTCCTGACCTTCAATGTGGGATAGCTCCTCTAGGCCCTCCTGTGCCAGTGCAGCCACCGCTCCTTGGCCGTGGGGTTGGTCCTCCTGGCTACCGCCCTTGACCTCGGACATGGGGTAGCTCTTCTCGCCGTTCCTGCACCATTGCAGCCTGGCATTCTCGGCTGCTGCCCCTGACCTCGGATGTGGGGTAGCTCCTCTTCCCTGCGCTTAGTGCGCCTGTTGCAGGTGCCATCGCGCTTAGTGCGCCAAATATATAGGTTTTATAATATCCAAAATCCCAAGAAACAGAAGCCACTGTGCTATAAATATTACCTGCACAGATTGTATCATATCCGTTATTTGTACACTGTGTCTAATTTGGTAAATAACTCTCGGTTATTTTCCAGTCTTGAATAAATTTACCACTGAAAGATTTCTAGATTGCCATTGAAAAAATGAAAGCATTAAACCATCTGGAGACAGGGTTTTAGACTTTTGTAAACTGAAGTTAGAGTAAGGTCACATCCCT
>NW_011493946.1:6841-7106 GCF_000754665.1 Bison bison bison | reverse complement strand
ACGGCTGCTCCAGCAAAGCACAGCCTCTGCTCTTTACCTTGGACGAGAGGTATCTCCTCACCGCCGTCCTTCCTGACCTTCAACGTGGGATAGCTCCTCTAGGCCCTCCTGTGCTGGTGCAGCCACCGCTCCTTGGCCGTGGGGTTGGTCCTCCTGGCTACCGCCCTTGACCTCGGACATGGGGTAGCTCTTCTCGCCATTCCTGCACCGTTGCAGCCTGGCATTCTCGGCTGCTGCCCCTGACCTCGGATGTGGGGTAGCTCCT
>NW_011493946.1:4097-5551 GCF_000754665.1 Bison bison bison | reverse complement strand
GGGAGGTGGTGATGGACAGGGAGGCCTGGCGTGCTGCGATTCATGGGGTCGCAAAGAGTCGGACACGACTGAGCGACTGAACTGACTGACTGACAAAGGAGGTGGAGAGGAGTAAGAGGTACAAATGTCAGTTATAAAATAAAAAATCCATGGGTATGTAATTTGTAGAATAAGGAATATAACCAAGAGTATCATAATTACCTTGTATGGGGACATATGGTTGCTAGATTCATTGTGGTGATTATTTCATGATATATGTAAATGGTAAATAATTATGTGTCATACCTGAAATTAGCATAATATTGTATGCTAATTTATTTAAAGTATATTTAATTTTTTTTAAACAAAATTTTGAAGCTAAAAATAAAATTTCTATAGCATTATTTAAAATGTCAGTTTTCTCCAAATTGATTCACATTCTTTTGCATTTGGCTCTTTCATTCAGCATAATCATTTCCTGATTAATACATATTGCTACCTGTATAAAAACTGTGTCCCTTTTGATTACTGAATAGCATTCTATCATGTGGATATACTGCATTTTTACTATGAGCACCTATTGATTGATGTTTAAATTAGTCTTAGCTTCCAGTTTGGAACTATTACAAACTTTATGAACATCTATGTACAAATCCCTATGTGGGCATATCTTTTATTTTCTTGGATAAATGTCTACCTGTGGAATAGCTGAGTAATATTATAGATGTATATTTAACTTTATAAGAAACTTCATAAACCAAATGGCTTTGCAATGTAGTTATACCATTTTACATTTGCACCAGCAATGAATAAAAGCTTTAGTTACTCGATATCCTGCTAATATTTAGTATTATTATTAAAAAAATCTTTTTAAGCTATTTTAGCAGCTATATCCAAGGTATTTCATTTTGGTCCTAATTTGCATTTCTCTGAATTGAGTATTTTTAAGTGTTTATTGGGCTTCCCTTGTAGCTCAGCTGGTAAAGAATCCACCTGCAATGCAAGAGACCCCTGATCGATTCCTGGGTCAGGAAGATTCCCTGGAGAAGGGATAGGCTACCCACTCCACCACTACTTCAGTATTCTTGGGGTTCCGTGGTGGATCAGATTGTAAAGAAACTGCCTGCAACATGGGATACCTGGGTTTGATCCCTAGATTGGGAAGATCCCCTAGTGGAGGGCATGGCACCCACTCCAGTATTCTTGCCTGGAGAATTCCTAGACAGAGGAGCCTGGTGGGCTACAGTCCATGGGGTTGTGAGGAGTCAGTCATGAATGAGCGACTGACACATCACACACACACACACACACATACACTACAATGTACACTTCAATATGTAAAGTAAGTAAATCATATGGGAATATGAGGCCATATTCTGCAATGGTCAAAATGCCAGAGAATATTAGATAAACTTTCTGAGTCTTGGGGTTTTTTTCACTTACAATATAGATTAAATCCTACATATTATATTGAA
>NW_011493946.1:0-718 GCF_000754665.1 Bison bison bison | reverse complement strand
TCACTCAGTAACTAGGAATGTAACAGACACTTAGTATTTATTGAATTAATGAATAAATGCAAGGCATTGCAATCCAATGTAATGACTACAAGATATTCTTTACAAATTACAATTTAAAAAATTTATTCCAATCCACATCTTTTTGGTAAAATTTCAGATCATAGTCACAGGTGGACTTTTAAGTGAAAAACTACTTGAATGACAAATTAGGAAATTGTAAAAAACAAAATATATATTAGGTACCATCTCGTTGAGCCTCCTTGCCTAGCCAGTTGGAGTACGGCAGTCCTGCAGTTTAGTGGAAATACTCATGTCACCCAGTTCATGAAGGGCAGATTTTCTCATCGCCTCTTCCATTTTTCCTTTTGTCAAACCATACAGCTTTTCATTTAGTATTGGATTATCCAATTTGGCAAAAATTCTGGGAAGGGATTTCAGATTTTTGTTTCTTAGTGGAGTGAATGCTGCTGTGGACTCATTCCTCAGTTACTAGAGTGTCAAAGAGATAGAGAAAACCCAGACCAAAATGCTTTTGATATACTCTTGCAAGGAACACCAAAATTGCTACTGCATATCTCTAAATATATATATATGTGTGTGTGTGTATGTGTGTGTGTGTGTATATATGAAGATCACTAAGATAGAATTCCAAAATAATCATACTATTTTTGTTAGGGTAACTACTAGTTCTAATTTTGTTTTCCTCTGATTTTACAGA
>NW_011493945.1:4824-5275 GCF_000754665.1 Bison bison bison | reverse complement strand
CAGCATTTAGAACTGCCCAGATGCTGACTGGTTGCATTCTGGCCAAGTCACGCTGGGTAAGGGGTTAGGGGTGGCCGCCAATCTAAGGTGTGGAGACACTCAGTCCCTCCACAGGTCCTTCCTTCACTTCACAGGATCCTGGACTTCCCTCTACTGAACAGAGCCAGGGTCCAGCAACCCCACACCCAGATCCACCACCCCTCGACCCAGGTTATGTCCCGAGAACCGACATGCATAACCGATGGACATTGGACCTAAGATCCTAATCTGAGCATCCAGGCATAGAGCAGGTGCGGGATTGCTGGTGGGCTGGGAAGTCCCCTCTATTCGGTTGGAAAAGGTGTTGGGAGTGCCAGGGCATATCTTTGTAACTAACCAGTGCACTTGTAACTCATGTCACCTCCAACTTGGACCCCTGGTGAGACCTCGGACTCCTCCCTCTGGTCACAAC
>NW_011493945.1:0-490 GCF_000754665.1 Bison bison bison | reverse complement strand
TGTAATTCTGGTCTCATGGAAGAAATGAGGAAGGGTGCCCTTTGTTTGTTGTTTCTGGAAGACATTTTAAAGAATTGTTATCACTTCTTCCTTAAATTTTTGTTAGATTTCATCAGTGGAATCATCTGGGCCTGTCGCTGTCTTAATTAGAAGCTTATTTCTTACAGATTAAATTTATATAATAGATGCAGACCTTATCAATTTATCAGTTTTACTTGCAAAATTTTGATAAATTATATCCTCCAGCAATTTCTCAATTTAATCTTTATATTTGTAGGCATAGAGTTGTTTATAATATTCATTTATTGTCCTTTTAATGTCCGTGATATCACTAGTCATGGCCCTTCTTTCATTTCCACTGTTTGCAATGTAATTTGTGTGTTCTTGGTTTTCTTGATTAGTTTGCTGAGAATTTCATCCTTTCTTGTTTCAGAGAAACAGCTTCTGGTTTTGTTGTTTTTGTCTATTTTCTTCCTTTTTCCAGTGCTGT
>NW_011493944.1:871625-872310 GCF_000754665.1 Bison bison bison | reverse complement strand
ATAAATGAAATTAAAAACACTCTGGAGGCAACAAATAGTAGAATAACAGAGGCAGAAGATAGGATTAGTGAATTAGAAGATAGAATGGTAGAAATAAATGAATCAGAGAGGATAAAAGAAAAACGAATTAAAAGAAATGAGAACAATCTCAGAGACCTCCAGGACAATATTAAACGCTACAACATTCGAATCATAGGGGTTCCAGAAGAAGAAGACAAAAAGAAAGACCATGAGAAAATACTTGAGGAGATAATAGTGGAAAACTTCCCAAAACTGGGGAAGGAAATAATCACCCAAGTCCAAGAAACCCAGAGAGTCCCAAACAGGATAAACCCAAGGTGAAACACCCCAAGACACATATTAATCAAATTAACAAAGATCAAACACAAAGAACAAATATTAAAAGCAGCAAGGGAAAAACAACAAATAACACACAAGAGAATTCCCATAAGGATAACAGCTGATCTTTCAATAGAAACTCTTCAAGCCAGGAGGGAATGGCAAGACATACTTAAAATGATGAAAGAAAATAACCTACAGCCCAGATTATTGTACCCAGCAAGGATCTCATTCAAGTATGAAGGAGAAATCAAAAGCTTTTCAGACAAGCAAAAGCTGAGAGAATTCTGCACCACCAAACCAGCTCTCCAACAAATACTAAAGGATATTCTCTAGACAGGAAACA
>NW_011493944.1:868535-869190 GCF_000754665.1 Bison bison bison | reverse complement strand
CGAATAGCCAAAGCTATCTTGAGAAAGAAGAATGGAACTGGAGGAATCAACCTACCTGACTTCAGGCTCTACTACAAAGCCACAGTTATCAAGACAGTATGGTACTGGCACAAAGACAGAAATATTGATCAATGGAATAAAATAGAAAGCCCAGAGATAAATCCACGCACATATGGACACCTTATCTTTGACAAAGGAGGCAAGAATACACAATGGATTAAAGACAATCTCTTTAACAAGTGGTGCTGGGAAATCTGGTCAACCACTTGTAAAAGAATGAAACTAGAACACTTTCTAACACCATACACAAAAATAAACTCAAAATGGATTAAAGATCTCAACGTAAGACCAGAAACTATAAAACTCCTAGAGGAGAACATAGGCAAAATACTCTCCGACATACAACACAGCAGGATCCTCTATGACCCACCTCCCAGAATATTGGAAATAAAAGCAAAAATAAACAAACGGGACCTAATTAACCTTAAAAGCTTCTGCAAATCAAAGGAAACTATTAGCAAGGTGAAAAGACAGCCTTCAGAATGGGAGAAAATAATAGCAAATGAAGCAACCGACAAACAACTAATCTCAAAAATATACAAGCAACTCCTACAGCTCAACTCCAGAAAAATAAACGACCCAATCAAAAAATGGG
>NW_011493944.1:861408-868014 GCF_000754665.1 Bison bison bison | reverse complement strand
TGGCTAAGAAAGCTGTGGTACATATACACAATGGAGTATTACTCAGCCATTAAAAAGAATACATTTGAATCAGTTCTAATGAGGTGGATGAAACTGGAGCCTATTATACAGAGTGAAGTAAGCCAGAAAGAAAAACATAAATACAGTATACTAATGCATATATATGGAATTTAGAAAGATGGTAACAATAACCCTGTGTACGAGACAGCAAAAGAGACACTGATGTATAGAACAGTCTTATGGACTCTGTGGGAGAGGGAGAGGGTGGGAAGATTTGGGAGAATGGCATTGAAACATGTAAAATATCATGTAAGAAAAAAAAATTTAAAAAAAATAACTGCAATCAAAAAATAAAATAAAATAAAATTAAAAAAAAGAAAGTATTTGAGAATTATACTCATTGAAAAATAGGGTTTTCCTAGTGATTCAATGGTAAAGAATCCACCTGCCAATGCAGGAGACTGAGGTTTCATCCCTGGGTTGGGAAGAGCCCCTGGAGAAGGAAATGGCAACCCACTCCAGTATTCTTGCCTGGGAAATTTAATGGACAGAGGAGTCTGGTGGGCCAAGAAGTCCATGGGGTCGCAAAGAGTCAGACATGATTCAGCAACTAAACAACAGCATAGTATAACATATTTAAAATCTAGTAAACTCACTCTGGAAGCAATAAGGGTGGTAGAACAATGAAGAAAAGAAGAATGATCTTCATATGAGGAAAAAGGTTATCTGAGGTATGAGGCAATTTTAAACTATGACACCAGTAAGTAATCTTAAAAGGATTACAGATTCATTCTGGGAGTTGTGAGAGAAATGGACAATTCACTCTTTCTGACTTAACGGCTAGTTGGAAATGCTCACTGACATAAAAAGTACAAAAGTCAGAAGTAATGTTGGGGTGATGGGTGGAGACAAAGAGTTCAGTTTGGCAAAACAATTGCCTATGCCTGTAAGTATTCAGCTAGAAGTGTCCTGTAAGTTGAAACTTAGTAGTATAGAAGCTGAAGATAGAAACATAGATTTTGTGATTACAGATGATCAGTCATCCCATTAGAAAGAAGGATGATGGTTAGGATGGTTGTATAATTGAGAACATGTCAAAAACAATAGCCTGAATGACAGAAGTTTTTGGAGAGTGGGAAAAAAGACTCCAACAGAAGAATCTGAGAAGAAATAGTTAGAAAGATCTGAAGAGAAATGGGACAGAGTGACATTTTATAAACCAAGGAAGAAGGAAGTGTCCAGAGGAGAAGAGATGTCAGTATGATGAGGATTTAATGGAATTCATTGAATTAATTCTCCTTATTTTAATAACATAAAGGCTTCTGCAATTTTAAGTCTCTTGCCAGTTATTCAAGCAGAAATAATTTTATTTGTTTCAAAGAATAGTAGCATTTTATCCCCATTGTGAAGTCCATTTTGACTAATCATTATGCTCTTTCTCCAGCTTTTTGACAATCTTTAGCAGAAACAGAGATCCTGGGCAGTTTTTTTTAGTATATATACACAAAATAAAAGCAAATGTAAACAAATGCATTTGGATATGTATAAACAAAATATTTACTTTTCACATATTAGGCATTCATAGAATATCCAAATGTGCTTTATGACCTTGCTTCTCTTACAACTTTTTTTCTCTAGTTAGAGATGCTTACATGACCATCTTACCCATCTCCTGAGAAACCTGTATGCGAGTCAAGAAGCAACAGTTAGAACCCTGTATAGAACAACTGATTGGTTCTAAATTGAAAAAGGAATACAACAGGGCTATCTGCTGTCACCCTGTTTGTTTAATCTATATGCTGAGCGCATCATGAGAAATGAAATGCCATGCTGGATAAATTACAAGCTGGAATCATGGCAGGTGGGAGAAACTTCAACAACCTCAGATATGTGGATCATACCACTCTAATGGCAGAAAGCAAAGAGGATCTAACAGCCTCTTGATGAGGGTGAAGGAGGAGAGTGAAAGAGCTGGCTTAAACTAAATATTAAAAGAAACTAAAGTCATGGCATCTCTGGCCCCATTACTTTCATGGCAAATGGAGGGGGAAAAGGTGGAAGCCTTGACAGATTTCCTCTTCTTGGGCTCTAAAATCCCTGTGGATGATGACTGCAACCAGGAAATCAGAAGACGATTGCTTCTTGGCAGGAAAGCAATGACAAACCCATACAGTGTGTTGAAAAGCAGACATTACTCCGGCAACAATGGTCCATACAGTCAAGGCTGTGGTCTTCCCAATGGTCACATACAGTTGTGAGAGCTGGACTGTAAAGGAGGCAGAGCACCAAAGAGTTGATGCCTTCAAACTGTGGTACTGGAGAAGACTCCTGAGAATCCCTTGGACAGCAAGGAGGTCAAACCAGTCAATCTTAAGGGAAATCAATCCTGAATACTAGTTGGAAGGACTGATGCTGAAACTGAAACTCTAGTATTTTGGTCATCTGATACAAAGAGCTGACTCACTGGAAAAGTCTCAGATGCTGGGAAAGATTGAGGGCAAAAGAAGAGGGTGTCAGAGGATTAGATGGCTGGATGGCATTACCAATGCAATGGACATTAACTTGGGGAGACTTTGGGAGATGGTGAAGGACAGGGAGGCCTGGCATGCTGCAGTCCACATGGTCCCAAAGAGTCAGATATGACTGACTGAACAACAACAACCTAAGCATCAGCAATGAGGGAAAGGCACAGGACAACTGTGGTGAAGCCTTCCATAGGCTCTCTGAGACTCCTCCAGGTGAATTGACATGGAAAGTAAAGTGACCAGTCTTAACACTGCGAATTAAAAACAGAAGCCCAGCAGTAAAGGCAGGAGCAGAAAGAGAGGCTATAAAGAAGATGGGAAACAGGTCACTGAGTTCATGCTAGTCAGAGACAGAAATGCCAGGTAGAGAAAACACTAAGGCTCAGGGCAAGTTGGAGAAGGAATCAGAATGCCTAATATATTTCTGAGAAGATGTCATTTCTAGGTAAAAATTCTTATAAGCATCTCATTTCTACTTTTAGGTAACTTGATGAATCTGTTCTTTATAACTAAAGCTTAAAAATAAAAGATTAAAAAGAATTTTAAGCTCAGGAAAGAGAAAGCAAACAAGTGAACAAACAAAATAATAGAGGAAAACTTTCTGGAGAATGTAATATTTGAACTAAGCTGGTCCATCAGACAAGTGGGTTGTGCCAATACATCTGTCTTTCAGTTCAGAGAATGACAGTCTTGAAATCAGGTCTGAGGTCTCCAATGAACAGTATTTTGCATTTATGACCTTGAAAAATATTTCTACATTGAATAAAGGATATGGAAGCATGAGAAATTGCCACCAAAAGTCCACTTCACTCCAAAACAGCTCAACATAAAAATGTGCAATATGATTACAAAGACAGCTTAAGAAACCACTAACAAAGGTGTCTCTCTGTATTTCTTCAGTTCTGGAGTTAATCAACCATTTTTATATAAGCCCTAACATCTATCTGAATTTTATTGTAAGAAACATTTTATTCCGCTGAACACCAAAGAATAATTACAATGGCCTCCAAATCTTTTAAAACATGTATTTTACTAATATATTCTTGTATCCCAGATTTTAAGACCAACCAAATAAAAGTGAAACCTTAGTCTTACTACATTAACTTAATTTCTTGAATTCCATGCTTCTTGTTCATATGCAACTACTGAAAAGATTTCAAAAGTTAAGCAAATGAACTTCATATATGGGAATACTTATAGCGATACTATTTCAAGTTCTTGATTGGTGATGGTGTTACTATAGGCAGCAATGAAAATATCCCACAATATACAAAAGTGTCTTACTCTTCCTCATGATTCCTTGGCCAACAGTCTTATCCCCAAATATCACGGCATAGAGGAGAAGTGGTGTTGGCTTAATTTAGATTTGATTTATGTACTACATCATCAGGAACAGACAAACCTGCCTAATAAACAGCATATGTTAGCCTCGACCAAGCATGTGGATTCTGTAATATTAAAAGCAAATGTTCAAGTGACAAAATTAATATTAATGTGTTTTGCAAAATCAAAGTCAGGAGCTACTTTTGGAGGAGCTGAATAATTACAGACCCTGCTGTAGGCCAAATCTCACTTCTTGCACATAATAAAAGAGACCAGGTGGTCCCCAGTATTGAAGCCCACAGGTCTAGTACTCAAAACTAAGTTTATTTTATTCCTCATATAGAAAGTTTCTCTGTGAGAAAAATACTTTATAAAAATGGCAATTATAGTTTTTGACAAGAAAAATGGAATTATCTAGAAGATAACCACCACCATTGCACAATTCTCCCAAGTCATATTCACAGTTATTCTGTGTTCTAGTTGCTCCACTTCATTTTGGAATCCTCAACTACAAAGATCATAATAAGCAATAAAGGGAAGAAATTCCTTTAAGGATAAGGGGCAGGGCAATTGATTTCCATCTTGCTCTAAACTTTGCTATTGGAGATACATCTATAATCACTAAAAACTCATACAATTAAACAGTGAATGTTTAAAAATTATTCGATAAGAATCCCAGGAGGCCAGTTTCCCTGAAACCCCATATTCTGATCCCACTTTTGATTTCTGGAATGACATTTCCCCATATATTCTTATACCATAGGTGTACTTTTACATATTTACTGCCCCTCTTCTTGGGTCTGTCCTTCTGTTTCTCATTGTGTCCACTCTGACAAATGATAGTTGTCAAGGCTCCACTCTCCTCACAGATGGAACATAGAAGTGTTTTCACTTTGAATTACACAACTCCTTTCTACACAGGCTTGCAGCCAAGCTGCTTAGAACCAAGTGTTCCACTGTTGATATTTCTCTGAAACAGTCAGAAATAAATCTGTCCATTTCATATTAATGTGTCCTCATATCTTTAAATTTCAGAACGAATTGCCTTGGGGTTCTGTTGTTTTATCTGAGAATTTTCCAAACATATATCGCAGCTTTCCCTATCATTAAACTTCAAATCTCAATGAGTCAAATCTCATCTCAGTGAGTCCAAATTCTATATATCTGCCCTTGTCATGTAAGCATGAAGGGTAGAAAAGAAGCAAACTGAGAAAGTACTGAAAGGCTTCTATGTTTAGTTGTTTATAAAGAAATGAAAAAGAGGTCACTAGCCTAAAAGGCATTGTTATTTTTATTTTTTATTTATTTTTTTAAATTTTATTTTATTTTAAACTTTACAATATTGTTATTTTTAATCATCCCATAATAGTGAGCAATTTTTTTTTCAAATGTGATTTTCTCAAGATTCTAAAAATGTGAAACATGTCTGCTGCCTGAGGTTCAGTGTCAAAAGTCACTATTGAAAATGTTGCCACTCATTTTTTAAAATAACATATTTTCTCAAATATTAAAAAAGTGCTTTCTTTAAAATAATTCCTAAGAATAAAGAAAAGCATGGAGAAATAAAGATAGACTATGATCTTTTACCCAGACATACCTATTCTCAATTTCTCATGTACTTTTACAATATGTATATGTGCATGCACATGTATTGTCAAAAGATTGAGGGCATAGTAAAATTTTATTTGAGGGAAAATTGATTGGAATTGAGCATCATCCAATCTAGTAGCTAAGGAAAGAATGCTGAGGAGCTGTACAAAATGAAAGACAAAAAGACGAGGGAATGAAGAAGTTATATCAGGCAAAAAAGCAAGTTGTTTATTGTAAAGTTACTTTCCTTTGCAGGATGGCAGGAGTCTATCAGCCAAAGCAAAACACTGATTAAGCAATCCCTGATCCACTGGTTTAAGATTCCATTTCTAGGAGAGCAAAACTGTAATTAGTTTGGGGTGGAAGGTTTAGCAAACACAAATGTTGTATGTCTGTTACAGAAAAAAGATCATATAGTTGCATAACCAACTTTTTACACCTGCCAGCAAACATATCATGAGACTTTCTCACCACTAATAAGTGCATCTTTACATCATGTCTAATGGCTACACACTATTCCATTGTATGCCTGTTACACAACTTTTAAATCGGCGATTAGGATGTTTCTAACTTGTCCCTATTGAAGACAATGTCTTAATGATTATAATTGAAAATATATCTTGGTACAAAAATCTCAATGTCTCCTTAAGATATATTTTTAGAAATTAAGTTGCTGAGTCAAACTGCAAGCATATTTTAAAATCTGACCCATGGTGTCCAGGTGCCTTCCAAACTGCAGTAGATGGATACGGTGTCTTGCCCTACCTTTCATTCATTTTTCAGAGGCAACACACGTACTTTCTAAGTCCTAGGACACGTGCTGGTATAAGACAAGGGGCTATGGAAGGAATAAAACATGGTTCCAGCCAAGTTCTCCCAGAGCTTATAGCTTAGTTAATGGGATATAAACATAATTTAAATGCAATGTTATATTTGACAGAGTTTGAGCAGTAATGTTTAATCCTCCTTAATCAAAGAGGATAAATAACATGCATTAAACATGAGCTGGATGCTTTTGCCTATTACCTCATCTTCTACTACAAACATTATGAGATGGGTCTTCTTACCTTCATTCTATTAACACACAGAAAAAATCTAAGACCCAGAGAACGTAAGCAATTTTTAATAGTTTGACTGCTCTAGTCTCAGCTCCATAATCCGCTAGGTT
>NW_011493944.1:845753-861308 GCF_000754665.1 Bison bison bison | reverse complement strand
TTTGTGATTCTAGATTTGTGAACGTCTCTAAGATTTGCTTTTCTTTTTCTGCAACGTGAGAATAAAATGAAGTTCAAGACTGTAAAGGACTGAATTAAATGTGAATTATTGGAATATGTTTAGCACGGTGCTTCCTTGGTGGCTCAGATGCTAAGGAATCTGCCTGCAATGCAGGAGACCCAGGTTCGATATCTGGGTTGGGAAGATCCCCTGGAGAAGGAAATGGCAACTCATTCCAGTATTCTTGCCTAGAGAATCCCATGGACAGAGGAGCCTGGCAGGCTACAGTCCATGTGGTCACAAAGAATCAGACACGACTGAGTAACTAACACACACTTTAGCACATAGCAATCATTGGATAGGTATCATTAATATCACCACTACCTCTACTAAGTATCTGTATCACAGAAGAGTGAGAATGGCCACTCTGCTTATAATCCTTTTCTTAATCAGAAATATTTCTTCAGTGTTCAACCTAAATCTCCTCAGCACCCTTCAGTGATACCTGGCAACATAAAAAATAAATAAATAAAATAATATTAAGTAATTGAAATATCTCCAAGATATTCTTCCCACTTATAATTTGCTGGTTCTTTAATTATTTTTATGAAAACTCTGCTGCCTCTTAAGGATGTATCACAGTCCTGCACTTGGTTTTGAACATGTGAAGATGTTATTATAAATTGTTTCTAAAACAATTTAAAATACATTTTAAAAAAATATTCTAGCAGCAGGAGCAATTACCTCATGGCATTATCTAAAAGCAGGAAGAACAGACTGCAGGTGATTCAAATAAGTTACAGGTATAGAATTCCAAGGTAAGAAAACATCTTTGAACTACTTCCATGTTAGCATTTCTCATTTATGTAAGATACATAAAAATTCATAAGTGATATACTCTGAGCCTCTCAAGTAATCTATTAAACCAGATCATCTTTTCCATTAATTGTTCCAGAAACTACTCACAGTCAAAGGCATAACTGGCATTTGATTCTCTTATTTGAGTTTTTATAGTGTTTCTAAATAGAAGTCAGCAAGTTACTTTTGCTTATTTCTGTTAAACAGAAAGATTTCATTGACAGAGACACAGACAGAAAAGTTTTTATCTGTCTTTATGCTTCTAATATTCATTTTAATCAGTTAACAGGCTCTATTTGGGTTTTAGAGCATGAATAAAATAGCCCTCCAAGTGAAACTATCTCAAGCATTTCACCAAAAACACAGAGATGTTCTTCATTAAACATGTAAAGATGCAGATGAATTATCTGCCTAAAAATGCTCAAGTAAGCAGCAATGATGAATGTAAAAAGGGTTAATATCAGTATCTTGAAAATTTACTGTACTAAGAATCTGCCTGCTTTGCTCTTTATCATTTACCTAAAATTAGCTCCACAGGGTGTTTCTTTAGTAAATTCACTAATTATTGATATCAGTTGCTTTAATTTCAAGCTTTAGGGTAACAAGTACTGGTGGAATATTTGTCCCAAATTCCAATATAATTTTGCTTTTGTTTTCAGTGACTTAAACACTGTGGATCACTAAGCCTTAATTATTACTATAGCAAAGAAATTCATTTAAATCATCTCAACAAAGGATTACTCTTAATGCAATATTATTACACTGAGAATTTGTGGGATGTCATGAAAAGGAAAAAAGCATTCCACCATACTAGGAAATATATACACAGGACTTACAATTAATGTAATTCATGTAATAAAAAATAATGCTTTCATCTGTTACAAAAATCTTAGCGTGGATATTGGATTTATAAAGCCATTAATAAATTCAGATTGCTAAACAGCAATACAAACCTACTCCTAAAAATGAATGATACTCACTTTTCTTTTTCCTACTTGAAGTATGCTTTAGAAAGTCTCTCTGGCCAGAAGAGAACCATATTATCCAATTGTAGTGAACATTTTTTTCTTATAAATGGAACATCAACCTTGCATATGCAGTGTCAAAGAATTTACTAGTGCCTGCATTTGAAGGCCAGAGAGCTTCAACTCAATTAAAAAAAAGAAAGATTTGTTTTCTCTAAGTGTCATATACCCCTTCAATGACTTCAAAGTCAGACCCATTTCCAGTCCTCTAAGACATAAAATGCAGTACTCATGTCAAGTGAATTTTCTAGTGGGTTATTTATTTCCATCTGTCTTATATTTATGGGCGGGTCGAGCACAAGATCTGAGCCTGCTTGAGAGGGAGATGAAAGACAGACTACTCTAAAGAAAGCGTCAACATTAAACAAGAAAATAAGAGTCAACATAAGCAAATTAAACTAAAAAGTTTGGGGGGATGTCTACCTTTTAGGCAATTTCATGTGCAAATCTTAATTGCAAGTATGGAAATTTAGCCATCTCCACTATATACAATATAGTTAGAAATAATCATTTATGTAAACAAAACTGATGGATGTGTATTTCCTAAGTAGCATGATGCAGTTTTATCTGTTGAAATCTTGTTAGTTCCTATAACACTGTTTCAGTTTCCCAAGTTCTCTTTCAATGATATACTATCCATTTTTAGCACTCTAATTTACCTTTCCTATGAAATTTCATTTTTCATTAAGGTTTATGAACCTTATTTTCTGCCAATAATTAAAAGCAGAAAAATAAATATTCTGGTGTGTGTTGGACAGAGGTTCTTGACTCATCGCACATTAAACTGTGCCTAATTTATGCTAGTGTTAACTGCAGATTTACCGTCTTTGAACTTTTTAAATAAGTCAATGCTTTATTTCTCTAATGTAAACACTGTTGTTTGTTCAGATTTCTATAAAATATTTAACAAGTTACTCTGATGTCCTCAGGTAAAAGTAACTTAAAAATGAGACCAGCCTGATTGAATCAGATACTTTGTAGCTTTCTGTGCTAAGTGCCTTGTGCTAAGTCAATGTAGTCCTTTTTGACTCTTTGTGAGCCCATGGACTGTAGCCCTCCAGGCCCTCTGTCCATGGGATTTTCCAGGCAAAAATGCTGGAATGGGTTGCCATTCCCTTTTCAATGGGATGTGCCCAACCCAAGATTGAACTGACATCTCTTTATGTCTCCTGCATTGCAGGTGGGTTCTTTACCAATAGAGCCACCTGGGAATTTTAAGGAGTTTTCTTCCTGTCCCTGCTGCTGCTGCTAAGTCGCTTCAGTCGTGTCCGACTCTGTGCAACCCCATAGATGGCAGCCCACCAGGCTCTACTGTCCTTGAGATTCTCCAGGCAAGAACACTGGAGTGGGTTGCCATTTCCTTCTCCAATGCATGAAAGTGAAAAGTGAAAGGGAAGTCGCTAAGTTGTGTCCGACTCTTCGAGACCCCATGGACTGCAGCCCACCAGGCTCCTCCGTCCATGGGACTTTCCAGGCAAGAGTACTGGAGTGGGGTGCCATTGCCTCCATAATTATAGATAAAAACCAATGTTATTTACCAGAAAGAAAATACATACGACTTTAATCAGTCTTTTGAGATGGTCAAAATGTTAAAATGTGATTAGAATCAGATAATTTACCTCTCGGAACAATTTTGGAGGCATGAGAGTCAGTTTTAGGAGAGCAGAATTTGCAAACAGGACTTCTCAGCATTCTCCAGAGGAGACCACCAGGCTCCTCTGTCCCGGAATTTCCCAGGCAAGAATACTGGAGTGAGTTGCCATTTCCTCCTCCAGAGCATCTTCCTGACCTAGGTAGATGCCTATAGTAGATAGTCTTTATTGTGAGCAGCTTTGGTTTCTTATTTAAGTGGTTCCCTACAATGTTTACTGAAAAATAATAATAATAGTAACGCACCTGAGCTTTTCCAATTGGTAAACCTTTTATAAATTTGATCTTAAAAAATCATTAACTCCAAATCTCAATGGCTTAGCACAACAATATATGTCACTTCTTGCCCATATGCATGAACAAAACTTTCTCCTCTGGATAGGTTGTTAGGACCTGGACTAACAAGAGATTTTACTGTCTCATGCCACGCCTTGTGATGCTTCAGCATTGGCCACAGTAAAGGAAGACAGAGCACAGAAACCCACAGCTGCTCTTAAGAGAAGTGCTTCATCTCTGTTTACAGTTCATTGGCAAGTTATGTCCCCAACATAAACTTCAAGGGATATTAGGAAATTTTCAAGCAAAGTGGAAAGAGTCAACTATAGTGAAGTCTAGTAAACTCTATCACCTTCTGTTCACTAATTATTCAGCTTCTTCTTCTTGCCACATATAACACATATCCAGTAACTCGTACGGAGACAGCCTAAATCTCAATCGGTCAACGCCAGAATCTCAAAGTCCAGTATGTCCAGGGAAAGTTAATAGTCCTTACCAAGCCCAAATGTGGCTTCTCTTGGTCTGGAGACTTATGAATTTAGAAGCCAAATTTCCTGTCTCTATATACACACACTCCCTCTGTCTCTCTCTCAATTTCTTTCCCTCCTTCTTTCTCAATAAACAAAGGCATGACAGAACCAGAGTAATTACAATAATATACTCACTTTTAGAAAGAAGACAATTACTGCTGGCTCAGATGGTAAAGAATCTGCCTGCAATGCAAGAGACCTGCGTTCAATCCCTGGGTCGGGAAGATCCCCTGGAGAAAGAAATGGCAACCCACTCCAGTATTCTTGCCTGGAGAATCCCATGGACAGAAGAGCCTGGAGGGCTACAGTTCATGGTGTCACAAAGAGTCAGACACAACTGAGTGATTCACACACACACACACAAATCAGGCATAATCAGCAGCTCATATAAACCCCAAAGTCCTGCCGTGCACACTCAGAGAAGATTCCCTACCTGTATGTGCCACCCTATGGCAGTTCTTTTTCTCCCCATTGCCTTCTTTGATTGTATCTGGAAATAAGTCTCGGGGCTGAAGAGCAGCCTCCTCAGGCTCCTTATTCACTTAAGCTTCTGAGCACAAAGGCCATTTTCAGCTTCTCCAGTCAAAGGCGCCTTCCGTCCAGGTTTGTGGTTTCTTTGGCAGTACACTTCTCTCAAATACTTAAGAGGCTTCTTCTCTATTTGTCTCATCAGCTCCACATGCCAGTAACCACACCCATGCTTTTAAATACCTAGTTCTCAAATCTCCAGTAGCCCTTTGTTTTCTTCACTGCCTGTCTTTTTCTCTCAATTTGATGGTGGCTCTCTGAAGTTTATCTGTAATAACAGGTGGGAAGACCTCATTTAACATTTTTAACACTTTCTCTGTCCTTGCACATGTGTGCTCCGTCATGTCTGACTGTGACCCCATGGACTGCAGACCACCAGGCTCCTCTGTCCCGGAATTTCCCAGGCAAGAATACTGGAGTGAGTTGCCATTTCCTCCTCCAGAGCATCTTCCTGACCTAGGGATCAAACCTGACTCTCCTGTGTCTCCTGCATTGGCAGGCAGATTATTTACCACTGCACCAGCTGGGAGACCATAAGTCCTATAATCAAAAGAAAGTTTTCGTTGATTATTTGTTACTTAAAGCCTCCATAAAATTTCTTTGAGTATAGTTCGTGTCTAGAAGCAGTTGACTTTTCCAATACTATGGGAATCCCCATTTCTAGACCCTCTTTATATCTTCATTTCTGCTTCTGAACCAGTCAGTTCTTTCCTGGGTTCATCTTTATGTTTGAAATAGCTTGCCAAGCACAGCAAATGGCAGTTAGCATACACTGCTGTGGATCTGTTTTCTACCTCTTCCCTAGGAATAGTTACATAGGTATATAATCTGCCTTTCAAGTTGTGACATGCAAGAGCTTCACCAAATGTTTTTACTGCCACACAACATTCGTTTTCTTTGTCTCCTCCAGCCTCATTTTTCTCACTGCCTGTCCTGTACATATCAATTTTTTTCTTACAGTACAGTCTTCATTTCTAAAGCTAATTTCTGTATTAGTGAGATCAGCTGAGGTTAAACTGTGGTAGCACAATAACTGCAGAATCTAATCTGTCATAACACAGGTTAATTTCTTGTTCACAGAAAGTGTATATATTACAAGAAAACTCTCCTCCATCAAGTCACTCGAGGAACCAGGCTATCTGTGGTCCATCTGTCTTTCCCCTGGCCATCTCAATCTGCAGCTCTCAAGGCTGCCAAGTCAAGAGGAACTTACAATCACACTTAAATGCCTCAGACTTGAAGTGACACACGGCAGTGCTCTCCTGGCAAGAGAGTCTGGGAAACCTTTGAATGTGTTTAGGAAGAAGAGTAAGACTGAGTATTGTGGGGGCTAGTCACTTCTAGCTTCCAGTACTTTTAATGTTGAGATAAACATGGAAACATAGATAAGTCATAGTAATGTTATTTGACCACTTTGATGGAGAAATATTTGTCAAATAAAATAATTGGATCATATAATAAATGTAAATGGAAAGTAGGAATTTGATCCATTTCTTCAATTTTGAAAACACCTATTGACTAATATGGGCTTCCCTGGTGGTTCAGTGGTAAAAAATCTGCCTGCCAATGCTGGTGACACAGATTTGATCCCTGGGTTGGGAAGATCCCCTGGAAAAGGAAATGGCAACCCACTCCAGTATTCTTGCCTGAGAAGTCCCATGGACAGAGTAGCCTGGTGGGCTACAGTCCACGGGGTTACAAGACTCGGACATGACTTAGTGATTAAGCAACAACAACAACAGATTGACTAATATGCCATACAAGAAACGTGTGTGTGTGAGTGCTAAGTCGCTTCAGTCATGTCCGACTCTTTGCAACTCTATGGACTGTTGCCCACCAGGCCCCTCTGTCCATAGGATTCTCCAGGCAAGAATACTGAAGTGGGTTGCCATGCCCTCCTCCAGGGAATCTTTGCAACCCAGGGATTGAACCAGCATCTATGCTGTCTCCTGCGTCAACAGGCAGATTCTTTACCATTAGCACCACCTGAGAAGCCATACAAGAAAGCTATATGACAATATAATTAGCTCTTAATTTTTAAAAAAAAGTCCCTCAAAACTAGTGATGCCACATGGAAAACAAATGTTTGAAGAAAGCTAAGACACTAGCAGGAAACACTGAGAAGTGGGGCAGGAAATACAAAGGAAAAGAGGTGAGTAGATAGGAGGAAAGTAAGAGAAAAACATCCAGGAAAGATTTAAAATGCTATAGAACATAAGGTATTATTTTTTTTAAGATAAGTAAGGAGTCACATAAGGCAGTTCCTTACAACTTCAAAGCTTTATCATAGTTAGGACATCAAGGTTGAATACAAATAGAAGTATTCTAAGTGATTTTCAGAAGTGGATATTCCTTAACATCTAGGTCAAGAATGAGAGCTTTAAGCATTTGGATGAGAAAATGATGACCCAGATAATAAATTATTCTCTCCACCATTCATAATAAACAGGATAGTATTTGCCCTTCTAAGTTAAAGGACACTATATTCATCATCATTCCAGCACCCCATGCACAGGGGGTCTGAGAGAAAGAGGGAGCAGAGATAGAAACCATCAGGGCTTGATCAAGCAAGAAAAAGACATGCACTAAACTATTTGCAAGAAATATTTCAAACAAGAATAAATAGTCTTACTCCATAAAAGTTCATTCAAGTTAATTTTTTTAAACATTTTTTTAAAACTTAGCCCTCTAAAATATGACTAAGGAATCATAAACTCTTTCTGTAGAGTGCCAGAGATTAAACATTTTAGCTTTTGATGGTCATACAGTCCTATCAAAACTACTTGCCCCTGCTGTTGTAGCAAGAAAAACATATATATTATAAGGAAATTAAGGAAATGAATGGGCCTGTTGTGTCTCAATGAAACTTTATTAACAAAAATAAGTAGAGGTTGAATTGGCCTATAGCCCACAGCTTGCCAACCTCTGATCTAATAAGGAAAAAGGGCAAAGAATAGTAACAAGAATTTTTAAATAAACTTGTCCCAAAAATAGTAAACCATATTCAACCATGCTAGTCATCAAAGAAATGCAAAGGAAAACAATGAAATCCTATTTTTCCTTACAACATTATGGGTTAAATACCATGATACATGGCTAGAAGGTGGAAGTGCATATCGACATAAATTTCACAAACTTTCTGAAAGTCAAATGTATATGCAAATATAGATAGAGAGACACACATACATTATAGACACACACATATATATAGACAGAGAGCGATGGGAGGATGGCGGAACCATAGAATTAGAATTAGCAGTTTTTACTTAGGATGTGTGGTGATTGGTTTGAATTTTAAAACTCTAATTAGTCCAAAAGCTATCTATAGATGAATCCAGAATGAAACTACTTCTGAGTAGCCACATGATTTACTTATGTACTTATGTCCACTTTCCTAGCCCCATTATTTACCTGGATGATAAAAAATGGTAAGAAGTGGGAAAAGTCATACAACCTCTCTACTGGTTACAGTATTTCTTAATGGCAACCTGAGGTCTCCTACTCAGTCTTCCTGTATCACATTCTTTCATCTCATGGATGGAACAACTTTCTAGAGAAATAGTATTAAGAAATAGCCAGACACATACTTCTAGCCGTAAGACATCTACCCTCTATGAGGGATCCTAATATCCCCCTCTGTCTATGGGTCCAACCACCCCTGCCTAAAAATATTTCCCTAGCATTTTGAACTGTAAACATAATAACTACAAAGATCTTTGGGTGTTATATAAATGAAAACTTCACTAAAAGGAAAGTAAATATTCCTCACTGTCAAATGTCACAAAGAAAAATTTGAAGTGAAACAGTCACCCATGATGCCAGAAATTAGAGATAACTACAGTAGGTATTGTGAGGTATATTATCCCCATTATATACATATATATGGGTGTGTTTACCAAACCAGGGTCTGCCAAACTATTTTTAATGTGCTCTATTTCACTTAAAACAATATAAATAATTTTAATGTACATGAGCTCATTCACTTTTAACCACATTGCATTTTACTGGAATATATGCACAACAATTATTTATGCAGCCTTCTGATGGACATTTAGATGGCAAAATTATTTTCACTGTCATACACTCTAACATGAACATTTTAGTCCACATATTTGAGTGAGCTTGCCCAGTTAGTCCCCTTAGGGAAAATTCCAAGAAATGCAATTTTTCATGTCGAAGAGTATTTAAATTTAACATTTTACATTATATTAATAAATTACCCTCTAGAAAAGTTGTAACAATTTACTCTCTCTTCCAGTGTCCAATATGAGCATGTTTAAATAAATTATGGTATTTCCACAGACTACAATCCTGTGTTGAAAAAATTAATGACGTGGCAAACTATGCATAGGACTATATCAAGTAAACAAGGTACAGGATACAGCAGATCACTGAGATTTTACTACAGACATTCTATATGTGGAGGAATATATGCACACGTATATATGGCAGAAATTGTCACAACTGAGGGAAAGAACTGAGTAAATCTCTAAAATTTCTTTAAAACTCTTTTATATTTATTTGTTCAGTTTCCTAGAATTTCTGCATATTTCACTTGCAATCTGAAAAGCAATATGCTAAGAAAATCTTGTAAATCTCAAAGCTGAAAAAACAAGTCTTCACGTATCCTGCCGGTCATCTAATGTTAGACATACACTTGCATAACAGCAAACTCCTAGTGAGCGCTCCGATCTGGAATGTTTAAACATGCGGCACTGAAATACTTTTGCCCAACAAAGAACTTGTTTTAACTCAGGAAAATCTTCATGCCTCATAGCAAGAAGGATAAAACCTTTCTCTTCTCCACTGAGAAAACAAATAGAATGAACTGTGAGATCCCTGAAAACAGAAAACTATCTCTTCGAACGAGCTGTAAGTCCCTGGCTGCAGGCATTTTGGAAAGCATTTTGGAGCGGAACAAACCATTAATAAAGACTCAGTACTTACACTGACCTTTGAGCAATTCCAGATGTAGACATGGAGAATTTTCCACAAATAATAAAGAAGGGTCGGCTACAAGAAGTGACAGTCCCAAACAGGCTCGCAGGAGGTTAGAATTACACGGGACACTGAAAAGAGACTCAGCAGAAATGAAATAACGCACAAAGAATGCACATCCTTGACCAAACATAACCAGAGATTTATTCTCTCATAAGAATTTTCACCAGCTCCTTAGTGCAGAGGAAATACAGACTATATTATATTTTCTGGATATGATTAGTTTCATCAGTCTTTATAATACACTTATCCCCCATGCTATGACTATGCTAACTTTTTATACAGAGTAACTCATTTAGTCCTCACTAAACCTAACCTGGTAGACTGCTATTCACATTTTACAATTAGAAAAATGAGGCCCAGAAATTTAGGGAACTCGGCCGAAATCATGCTTCTCGAACAGAGGTCAGCCAGCTTTCCCTTAAAGGGCCAGAGAGTAAATATCGTGCTTGCCAGTCACAAGGTCTCGGTCACAGATACTCAACTCTGTTGCATAGTACAAAAACACACAGAGACAATATTTCAAGCAGTGAATGTGGTTATGTTATAGAAATGGGTGGTGGGTCCACTGGCCGTTGTTTACCTGGAATGTGGGAAAGCAGGATTCAAGCTCAAGTCTATGTATTTAATAACTAAACTGCTATACAATAATATACCAATAATTGATATAAATGTGGATCTACTCCCATAATGTGGGTTCACTCATTTTCCAGTATTCATTTCCCTCTCTGTACAGTGCTGCTCTAAAAAATCTTACCAGTTAGTAGGAATTGTCACTTACTGTGATTTTGTGAGTAGAAAGATTTGGACGCCCTGAGAGCATAAATAAAACACGTAGTACCTACTTTGTAGTTAAACATGGATTTAACAACATTATATTAGGAGAGATGTGCGGATCTGAAATTTGGGCAGTACTCACCTTCTAAAATGGAAAAATAGAAGGAGATGACTCTGGGACCTTTTTAAAATATGGCAATATTTAGTTTAACAAATCTGTGTATTTTTTAATTTCAAACTTATTAGTGAATTTGTCTCATAAGTATAATGATGTTGGGCAATATAGCTACATCCATTATAAGTTGTTCAAAATTGAAAATTGTGAGGAAAGGTATTTCAATCGCATTTAGTTTTTCTTGTGTTTATAATGTAGCAATGAAAATTAATCAACAGATTGAGTCAGTTGTTTGAATTTTTAGTAGTAGATCTTCACCAGAATTTGAGAGCCACATCCATGAATACAGAATGAGTAAAGATGATATAATATTCCTAAAATAACTGAGAAGTTACAAACTCTGGGAAAGAGAATGAAAAGTCAGAAAATTTACGCTTCAGACTTAACATTACTATGGGCCAGTCATTTGACCTTCAACCAACTCTTTCTAAATCTGAATCTTCTTTGAAAAAATAGTAGTCATATCATCTGTTATCATTTGAGGGTCATTGTGAAAGTTATATGAAACAAAATCCATAAAGTTATCTTATAAAACACTGTATTCATTAAGGCAGTCTTCTAAGACTTGCAATCTGTTTTTACAAAGAAAAAAATATATTTTTTAAATGTTTTCCTTTTTTTACAAATCTGTAAATATCAGTAACCTCAGATATGCAGATGACACCACCCTTATGGCAGAAAGCAAAGAACTAAAGAGCCTCCTGATGAAAGTGAAAGAGAAGAGTGAATAAGTTGGCTTCAGACTCAATATTCAGAAAACTAAGATCATGGCATCTGGTCCCATCACTTCATGGCAAATAGATGGGGAAACAATGGAAATAGTGACAGACTTTATTTTCTTGGGCTTCAAAATCACTGCAGATGGTGACTGCAGCCATGAAATTAAAACATGCTTGCTCCTTGGAAGAAAAACAATGACCAACTTAGCATATTCAAAAGCAGAGACATTACTTTGCCAGTAAAGGTCTGTCTAGTCAAAGCTATGGTTTTCCAGTGGTCATGTATGGATGTGAGAATTGGACCATAAATAAAACTGAGCACTGAAGAATTAATGCTTTTGAATTGTGGTGTTGGAGAAGACTCTTGACAGTCCCTTTGACTGCAAGGAGATCAAGCCAGTCCATCCTAAAAGAAATCAATCTGGAATATTCATTGGAAGGACTGATGCTGAAGCTGAAACTCCAATACTTTGGCCACCAGATGGAAAGAACTGACTCATCTGAAAAGACCCTGATGCCAGTAGAGATTGAAGGCAGGAGGAGTAGGGGACGACAGAGGATGAGATGGTTGGATGGCATCACCAACTCAATGGACGTGAGTCTGAGTAAGCTCCGGAAGTTGGTAATGGACAGGGAGGCCAGCAGTGCTGCAGTTCATGGGGTCACAAAGAGTCAGACACGACTGAGTGACTGAACTGAACTGAATCCCTTTCACCAGAAACAGAAAGGAGAGACCCAGAGTTCAGAAATTACGCTGGTCCATCATTGTGAGAAAGCAAAGTAAACCCATAATTCTATTACCATTTTATTTTTTAGGATCTTAAAAATTTTTTTCCTTACCATTTATAGTAATGACTAACATTTCTAAGTATTAAATATATTATATTCCTAAACATTTCCTTTAGAATTCTCAGTGACTAAAAAAACTAAACAATGATATTTATAGAACACAAGTTAGTTTAATAGGCAGTTTATACAAATGAGATGACTAAAATTTTGACTAAATTTCTAAGAAGTAGCATAAGAATACTGTAATATTGCATTATTTTTCACAATAGATTGTGTTACTTTTCACAAATATTTGTAGTCCATCTCTTGGGAAGAATTATACTCTCCTACTCCACTGGTATTAGCCTTGGTCATATGAATTTTGTAAAGTGAAATTTACAAGTTGATATTTTAAAGGCCCTATATAGTTTACCAGGTTCTTGCAAATTGAAAATTTAAAAGTCACCAAAACTTAACCAGGGTCTTTTTTCTATTGTGCTATAAGATCAGAATATTCCAGGTATTGGGCTGCTCCATCAGCCTGGGGTCCAGATGAAGGCAATGTAACACACCACTGAAACCAACCCACAAGACCACACAGAATGAGCGAGAAGTATTATTTTGTTCCTGTGAGTCACTGATATTTTAAGTCACTTGCTACCACAGAATTGCCTAGGCTATCATAAATGACTAATTACAAGAATGCACAAGTCCAGTTATTCTACATATGTTGACAATTAGCATAATTAACATAAAGGTGGAGGCAGCATAAAATCTAATCTATTCAGAAAGAAACAAGCATTCCAGTGCTTCGCTACAATAGGATATAAAAACCAAGCTTTGCACTAAATCACAAAGATGTTGTGTAGGATCCAGAATCCAAAAGGACTTTTTAAAGTTACTTTTAGGATAGAAAAACATAAAACCAGAGGATCACACTCAGAAACAATGTTGGCCATCATTTAGGGATTATCTGTAACCCTAGAAAGTAAAGCTCTCATCATCTTTTTCTATAATCACTTTTTTCTGTTTCTATTTTTAACCAAGAAACTTCAAAATTATTTTCAAAGAGATAAGAAATGATCTTCAAAATGCAATAGCAAAATTCAATAGATTTCTTAAATCCAAAGATTGGTAATAAATATAACATTTTCACATCTAGAAGCTATCCTAATATTACCTAGGTCATATCAGGATTTGTTTTTAATTAACAGATAAATTATGTCATTAGTGTTTTTAAGCATAAAATCTCTAATATGTGGCTTAACACATAAAACATATGATTTCAGGGATAACATTAGATAGGCCTTGCAATTTCAGGAAATTATCAACACAGTATCAGGGATACCCTGCCCTCTACTGTCAGTATTATGTATAATTTTGTATGTTAAACTAAATTAGTTAAATCATTTCATTTAAAATCCTAGTTTTTTCCCCTCTACATATTGGTGTTTAAATATTGGGTTTCTATTCTATTAGCTGCTTTCTTAGAAAATTTAACAAGTTTCACTTAAAAAAATAATTTTCATCAATCTTCTTATGCTGCTCCTGAATAAAGGAACTCAGAATGCCTTAATACTAATTAGTTATCTCCCAACTTAAAATTTCTTATTTTTCCGTGCATATTTCTCTTAGTTTTTATCTTATCAATTATAAAATGATGTGATTGTCTAATGTGATAAATTTGCTTAGAGTTATAGAGATATTTTCTATTTTATTGCTCACCATTCCCTCCAACATCTAAGACCTTCCTTTGAAATCAGTTTATCTGTAGAGCAGGTCTGCTTGTATGAAAATCTCTCCATCTGTGTCTATAAAAATCATCAGTTTGTCCTTCTTTAAAGTTTCAGTGGTATACAATTCTTGATTCACAATTATCTTCCCTCACTATTTGAAGATAAGACTCTCCTGTCTTCTACCTTCTGATGTTGTTAATACCGTTCAGCTCCATACTTCACTGGGCTCTGGTTCTCTCTAGCCCCACTTAGTTTTCCAATGCCTACTTAATCACTTCAGTCGTGTCCGATAAATTGTCCCAATAGCAAACTCACAGTCTAGTCAAGCTCTTGTCAATTCCACTTGTGGAATTTTCCAGAGTTTGTTGAGAAATCTCATATTGTCGTTGGCTTCTTACTTTACCTATACCATAGGTTCCTCAATTTCATTTGGTTTCCCTATGTATCTGTCATTTCTTATGGTTTTCAGAATTTTCTTACCATGTGACCTCTAAAAGTTAGCTTAAAATATATATAGATGTAGTATATATGATTTACTCATCTTCATTTATGTTAATGAGGAGAAAACATACTAACGCATCACCATGTAGTGTTTTGCGTCATCCTGGTATTCTGGGTATGTACCGATGGTGTTCTTTATAGTGACATTCAAATTGTTTGAATTGCATACTTTCATTTGTCAAAAAAATGGAGTGCTCTACAATATATTATGTTTAGTAGCAAATCACATGCATATTCTCCTATCAATCCTAACATTAAATAGTATGTAAAAGTCACTTAGTTGCGTCCGACTCTTGGCAACCCCATGGACTATAGCCTGCCAGGCTTCTCTGTCCACGGAATGCTCCAGGCCAGAATACTGGAGTGAGTAGCTGTTCCCTTCTCCAGGAGGTCTTTGCAACCCAGGGATCGAACTCAGGTCTCCTGCATTGTAGGCGGATTCTTTACCATCTGAGCCACCAGGGAAGTATGGTTTTAATATAAAAACATTAAATAGTAGTGAAATATATTTTTATTTTTAGACAAATAAATGTAAACAAAACATATTGGAAAGATCTTACATTATTTTCGAATGTATGTCCCACCTGATACTATAAAGGGTCTTAGAAGCTTTAACATTGGCAGGCTTGCTGTCTGAGAGCTAGTCCTGTTCTTTGAACACACTAGATATTTTCAGAGTCTTTTAGATAATTCAAGAAACAAGTCTTAGAAAATACAAAAAAAAATGTCATTTTTTAAATTACTAAATATGGTACTACTCAAATAACATTATGCCGCAAGGAATATACAAATAAAATGGGTGCTATTTTACCACTACTCAGAGTACCCCTCATTAATTCAACAAAATTTGTTTTCTAATTGTAAAGTACTTGGTGCTACTGGTGCTGCTGCTAAGTCGCTTCAGTCGTGTCCGACTCTGTGCGACCCCATAGACGGCAGCCCACCAGGCTCCCCCGTCCCTGGGATTCTCCAGGCAAGAACACTGGAGTGGGTTGCCATTTCCCTCTTCGGTTC
>NW_011493944.1:829098-845653 GCF_000754665.1 Bison bison bison | reverse complement strand
AACACTGGAGTGGGTTGCCATTTCCCTCTTCAATTCATGAAAGGGAAAAGTGAAAGGGAAAAGTGAAAGTGAAGTCGTTCATTCGTGTCCGACTCTTAGCGACCCCATGGACTGCAGCCCACAAGGCTCCTCCGTCCATGGGATTTTCCAGGCAAGAGTACTGGAGTGGGGTGCCATTGCCTTTCCATGTGGGAAGCACAAAAAGCCTCTTACCAGAAACTAACAATGAAAAAAACCAACACGGTGAAGTAGGATGAATGCTACACTAGGAAGAAAAGTAGAGCACACTAAATGAGAACATAATTTCATAAACATTTTGAAAAGATTCATGTTCTTATGATTTGGCTGGAGATTATATCTAGACAAACCTTGATAAACACCTTTGCTACTTTTTAGCCCTGACAGTTGCATCATAACTCCTTTATTCTCCCTGCATTATTTGAAATCCGAGATGGCCACTAAAAACAGTTCATAAAAAATTAAAACTTATTAAAAACATTAGTGATGATTTACAAACAAAGCTTGGTAAACATAGTTGCAAGTCAATGCAATTTTGAAAGGGCACCTCCTACGATGGATGAGTTTACTCAAAGTGCAGATTATTGGAGATTCGGTGAATCATACAAATATATCTGGGTTCTCTGAAATCAAAATAGAGTAAGAGGAAAACAACAAAAATAGAGAGGAGATGATATATGAACCAAATATACTTTTAAAGGTATACTGTACCAGTTTAAAATTTGATCTGGTATAACATGATCCTGCACAAATTTAAGGACCATCACATAATAGAAGGTTATAATGACTGGAGACTCACTAAAATAGAGGTTCTATTTTAAGTACAACTACACAATAAGCATCATCTTGAAATGAAGTTAAATGACTCATGTTCTTCTTCTTTGTAGTCTCTTAACACAAGGAGGTTACAATAACAAGAGTATATAAATACTCTAAGAGGTATATAGTTGGAGTGATGTGCCTAGGAGTTCAGCAAGTCAGAGTGAAAATACAGCTCACCTTCCTGGCATGTAAGATTTACTTAATTGTATATAATTGAAACATTTAGATGAATTATATAGAAAAACACATTTGTATAAAAGTATATGACTGGATATATGATTACATGATTCACTTGCGTTTGTGGTTGTTCATATTTGCTTGTAGCCTAATCTTGGAGTTACTTGATCACAGCCTATTTGGGTATATTTCAAGACATCTGAAACAACTGTTACTACAAGGAACCCTCAACCAGACACAGAAGGCCTGGCTTTGACGATACCTGAGTCCATGCCTATGGGCGAGGCTTTGATTTTCTGGGTTTTTAATAAGTGTCCGAATTCCTAAAATGGGATGTCTGAGGCTCTTCATATCCTCACATTCTGTGTTTCTGTGTGGTTCCTGTTGATGTTTATTGAGTCTCAGGCGCACAGGAAGGGACTTCCCTGGTGGTGGGGTGGATAGGAATAGGCCTGCCAATGCAGGGGGAACGTGAAAGTGAAAGTCACTCAGTCCTGTCCGACTCTTTGTGACTCCATGGATTATACAGTCCATGGAATTCTCCAGGCCAGACTACTGGAGTGGGTAGCCTTTCCCTTCTCCAGGGGATCTTCCCAACCCAGGAATCGAACCCAGGTCTCCCACATTGCAGACAGATACTTTACTGAGCTGAGCTGAGCCACAAGGGAAGCCCCCAATGAAGGGGACATGGGTTTAATCCCTGCCTGGGAAGATTCCACATGGTCAGTCCATGTGCCACAACTGAGCCCACATTCTAGAGCCCGTGAACGAAAGTCTGAGTGCTGCAATTGCTGAAGCACATGTGCCTGGAGCCTGTGCACCACAGTAAGAAAAGCTGCCACAATGAGAAGTCCTCACACTGCAATGAAGAGTAGCCCCCACTTGTCACAACTAGAGAAAGCCCAAATACAGCAATACAGACCCAGTGCAACCAAATAAATCAAAAAATTTTCAAAGAACACATTAAGTCCACCTTTCCAAGAAAAAAAATTTTGAGTACCCTGTGTAATAATGGATCATGTTTATTCATTGCCAGCACATGTTCAAGGAATGTATAAGGTTTGTTGGTGGCAGTTGGGAAGGGTGAACTGGGGCCAATGAAGGATGCACATATATAAATATCCACCCTCAGATTGTCTTGTGTTATTTAGTTCTCTAATGTTAAGTAATGGAGAAGGCAATGGCAACCCACTCCAGTACTCTTGCCTGGAAAATCCCATGGACGTAGGAGCCTGGTAGGCTGCAGTCCATGGGGTCGCTGGGAGTTGGACACGACTGAGCGACTTCACTTTCACTTTTCATTTTCATGCATTGGAGAAGGAAATGGCAACCCACTCCAGTGTTCTTGCCTAGAGAATCCCAAGGACGGGGGAGCTTGGTGGGCTGCCGTCTATGGGGTCGCACAGAGTCGGACACAACTGAAGCAACTTAGCAGCAGCAGCAATGTTAAATACAATGAACATTATTTCATCCCAGACTGTAAATTTTACATTGTAGGAATTATATCATATACTTAATTCTGCTACTCAAACAGCTATTTCTCAGTAATATCTTGATTAATATCTAAGCCAACTTTTAAAATAATCAAGTCATTGTTTGGGACATAGGGTTTTTACCTGCTTTATATCAGACAAAACTCTGAAATAAATTTCTTAAATATAAAAAATAAGTTAAATAACACTTCTCACTTTTATTCCCATAGCAATTACTGGAAAAGAAAGGTAAAGAGAAAGAAAGAGTGAAACATTTAATTTCAAAATAAGAGTGAGCACAGTCTTGTTTTATTAATACGAAACCTCACCCATCATTTTCATGTTAAACATTTATCTTTAGCAAGTTGCTACATGAATTATTGGTCTGGAAATTTTTTATAAGGAAAAATGGCTTTTAAAATAAACCTTGTCTGTAAGAATATATGAATAAGGACTTGGAAAGCACCTCCCACAGGAGAAAGCTGCTTAGGCTTTTAGGTATAAATATTAAAAAAAAAAAATTCTCTCCTCATTTCACCTCTTCTCTGAGGGCCAGATTGTTCTGTAAACTGAACCTATTCCAACCTGAATATACTTAATATGAATGAACATTATAGCAAAAGCTAACAAGGCCAAATTCTGCTACCACAAAAATTTTAAAACAAATAATCACCATAAGGAAAATAGTCATAAACCCTGGCTTATAGCCCATGCATGGTTGAGTTTTTTAAATATGTTATTCAAAATTATTCCACACAATTTTATCAAGTCCTTAACACCCATTACTCAGTGCTTTTTAACTTTTTACTGTGAATTCCAGTAAAAAATATATTTTATGTCACGGACAAGTATATGTATGGATCTTTCTTTTTATATCTTAATATATATGTGTCTGCATGAGTGCTTAATTGTGTCCAACTCTTTGTGACTTCATGGACTGTAGCCCATAAGATTCTTCTCTCCACGGTATTTTCCAAAGATACTGGAGTGGGTTGCCATTTCCTCCTCCAAGGGATCTTCTCAACCCAGGGATCGAACTTAATCTTCCATGACTCCTGCATTGACAGGCAGATTCAAGACTGAGCCACCTAGGAAGCCCAGGATATATATATATATATATATACATATTTATATACACACACATATGTTAAACTGTTTGAATCACAAAAAAACTGGAAAATTCTTAAAGAGATGGAAATACCAGACCACCTTACCTGCCTTCTGAGAAATCTGTATGTAGATCAAGAAGCAACAGTTAGAACCAGGCATGGAACAACAGACTGGTTCAAAATTAGGAAAGGAGTACATCAAGGCTGTATATTGTCACCCTGCTTAAATGCCGGGCTGGATGAATCACAAGCTGGAATTAAAATTTCAGGGAGAAATACCAACCACCTCAGAAACGCAGATAATACTACTCTAATGGCAGAAAGTGAAAAGGAACTAAAGAACCTCTTGATAAGGGTGAAAGAGGAGAGTAAAAATTTGGCTTAAAATTAGCCATTGAAACAACTAAGATTATGACCTCCAGTCCCATCAATTCATGGCAAATAGATGGAGGGAAAGTGGAAACAGTGACAGATTTTATTTTCCTGGGCTCCAAAATCACTGTGGACGGTAACTGTAGTCACAAAATTAAAAGCCACTTGCTCCTTGGAAGAAAAGTTATGACAAACCCAGACAGCATATTAAAAAGCAAAGACATCATTTGCTGACAAAGGGCCATATAGTCAAAGCTATGGTTTTTCTAGTAGTCACATATGGATGTGAGAGCTGTACCATAAAGAAAGAGGAGTGCCAAAGAATTTATACTTTCGAATTGTGGTGCTAGAGAAGACTCTTGAGAGTCTCATGGACAGAAAGGAGATCAAACTAGTCAATTCTAAAGGAAATCAACCCTAAATATTCTTTAGAAGGACTGATACTGAAGCTGAAGCTCCAATACGTTGGCCACCTGATGCTAAGAGTTGACTCATTGGGAAAGACCCTGATTCTGGGAAAGATTGAAGGCAGGAGAAGAGGGCAACAGAGGATGAAATGGTTGGATGGCATCACTGACTCAGCTGACATGAGTTTATGCAGGCTCCAAGAGATGGTGAAGGATGAGGAAGTCTGGCATGCTGCAGTACATAGGTTTGCAGAGTCAGACACAATTTAGCGACTGAACAACAACATGTTATACATAGCTTTATATATATATACTGTATATTTTGATATATTATGTGAAATTATAAAATAGAAAAAAGTTTTATAAAATAGTGCTTAACCTTCTATACACTATACAGTCTGGTATTTTATGTTTTCCTCTATTTCCTTTTTTAAAAAGCTATTTGAGTCCTAGATAATTGATTATACAACTCATGTACTCATGTACTCATGTACTATATCATGAACCAATGCACAATAGAAAAAAATAGGGACAAAGTATTCTTTTCAATAAAATGGAGAAAGAGCAAAAGAAAGACAAAAAGTAAATGAGGGTAGAGACAAGAAAAGAAAAGGATGAAAGAACATAATAGATAAAAATGAGTCATAGCTCTTTGCAAATTATATAGCCATCGTTTTATCAACTAGAAAAAAAGGAAAAATTACAGAAAATTGTTAGGTTTGAAAACTTCAAATAATCATAAATATTTTCTTCTCAGACATATGAAAACTAACAACTTCACAGATTAACCATGATGTTCATTAAATACATGAACTATGTCCAAACTACAGACTAGATAAAAAACAAGGTGTGTGTTGTATGCTAAGTCACTTTATTGGTGTCTGATTCTTCATGACCCCATGGGCTGTAGCCCGACAGGCTCCTCTGTCCATGCGATTCTCCAGTGGGTCACCATACCGTTCTCCAGGGGATCTTCCCCACGCAGGGACTGAAACCACGTCTCTTAAGTCTCCTGCATTGGCAGGCAGGTTCTTTACCATTAGTGCTACCTGGGAAGGCCAAAGCCCAGGGTACCCTTGCAATTTTTTAAGATGTGACATTAATTTCTGTGTAACATATTTATGATTCACAAATCTTAAAATAATAACTATCCATTTCATTCAATAACTCTATCAAAGGCTTTCTTTACAAATTTCTACATCCTCAACGTATGCTTAACTCTTAAGATTAGCCAACAACTGTGCAAAGAGCACAGACTTTAGAGTTCGAAGAGCAAGTGTTATGTTTGAGTCTAGGTGTCATGATCCTGTATAAAAGGGTAAATGAGAAAACATGGTAGAAACACTTTGTATACCGGATCGCCAATCCAATGTATGTAATCCTCATCCAATTACAGTACCATTACATTGTCATAGTTTAGAATTAGAAGAAACTTTTTTGTAGGAGAGCCATTTATAATATGAGTGTTTCTCCTTTTTTCCCCAACCATTCTAAGCTTTCTATTTAATTTTCCTGCTGCAAAATAGTCCGTCCAGAAGATTCAGACATTACCTCTTTTTATCTGTAAGAATTCAGAAAATATCATCTTAAAATCTATCATAAAAACAAAAGCTTATTAGATTGTCTTTGAAATTAAATCAGAAAATGCTGTTGCAGAAATTTAGAGAAGTGATTTTTGTCTTTCTTCTATCAGGCTGAGGTTTAGTTTAAAAATTCCATGCCCTAGTGAATTTTATTATCTTCATTAGTAATTATTTCTAGTTGCTTTACTTCTGTAGTTCTCAAGACTAGTTTCAGATTTGAATTCCCCAGGGAACTTTTGAAACTATGGGATAGATTAGAAAACCCCATTTCTCTGCCGTGGGTGGGGGCTTGGGCATTGATTATTTCTATGTCCCCAAGTGATTCTATGGGGCAGAAAAGATTGAGAACCACTCCTTTAGTTTGTCTCACTAATCAAAAAGCAGCTAAGAGACTCAGAATTCAGTCAAGAGATTCTAAACTAATTCAGTCAAGCAACATAAAAATTACATCCTTACATTCCAGTGTGAAAACAAAAAGTTATGACTATATCAAAGATATTCTAAGAATAATTATCTGAATTTCTGCATCAGTAATTTTTCCTTCTGAGCATTCAGAGCATAGAAACCATTATTTATCCCAACTTAAAACATTTAAAAATAAAAACTGCTCCTAATTGCACAACCCTTCCTCACCGCCACTTCATTTTTTCTGATTTTCTTGACAGCAGAACTCAAGAAAGGATTTATACTGGTTATTTCCAATTTCTCTTCTCATTCTCTCTGGAACTTACTCCAGTTGGCCTTTCCCCACTACTAACACTTCATTTAAACTGTTTGTTGCAAAGGCACTGATAATTTGTATAATCCAAAACCAAACGGTCATTCCACAGGCTTTATTTTGTTGGATCCTTCAGCAGGCTTTGGCTACAGTTGGCAGCAGTTGGATGAGTTCTCCCTTCATTGCACACTAATTCACTCACTTCTAGGAATTAGCTTTCCCAGTGGCTATGCCTTCTCCTTTAGCTGGCTTTTCTGTTCCAACCACACCCCAACTGCTGGTCTGCTCGGTGCTCAACCAGAAGACCTCTTCTCTTTTCTCTGCTCATTCCCTATCTGGTACTGAATCAGTCTTGGAGCTTTAAGTATCGTCTAGATTTTGAGAACCAGCAAATTAAAATCTCCAACATGTCTCTCCATCCCAGTGTCCTTATACTCAATTCTGCCTACTCGACATCTCAATTAAACTTCTGTTAGTCATTTCAAACCTGATGTGTTTGAAAGCAAATCCATATCATTATACCAGACTTTCTCTGGATAGTCTTCCCCATCTCATCTCCACCACCTTTCTAGCTTTCAGGCCCCAAACTTTGGAATCATCTAGCACTGCTCATTCTATTATACCCTATGGTCACTCTTTCAACAAGCCCCACTGATGCTACTTTTACAAATAGACCCAGAGCTCAACCACATCACGCCACCTCTACTACCTCCCCTCTCGTCTTAACTGCATCATCTTTCACCCGGGTCAGGAGAGCAACTTATAAATGAATCTCTTTTCTTCTCTTACTCTTCATGTCCACACAGATGCCAGAGGAAGGATTTTTAAAATCCACATCATATTATGTGTTTCCATCACTCAAAACCATTTCATTTTATTCAAAGTAGAATTGAAAGGGTTTACCATTTTTTACAAGATGTTATGTGATTTAACTTTCTATTTCCTGTCTAAACACATTTCTTATGCTTTCCCATTACATGTACTGCTCCAGCCACACTGACTTCTGTGCTGTTCTTAGAAGCTACAGATATGATCTCACATCATGGCCTGTATATTGGGTTCTTCCATTGCTAGGAATGGTTTTGCACCTCTCCCTCTAATACACCAGGATGTTTTCTCTCTCCATTCCTTTAGGTCTTTCTTGCTCAGTGGTCTTAACCTGGCTGGGTTATTTAAAATTAGAATACCTCTCATAGTCTCTATAACTCTTTCCCATGCAGCTGACCCATAACAGTTATCTGCTTTCACCATCTGATATGTGTGTGTGTGCTCAGTCATGTCTGACTCTCGGTGACCCCATGGACTAGCACACCAGGCTCCTCTGTCCATAGGATTTCCCATGCAAGAATACTAGAGTGGGTTGCCATTTCCTTCTCCAGGGGATCTTGCTGACCCAGAGATTAAACCCACATGTCCTGCATTAGCAGACAGATTCTTTACTGTAGAGCCACTTGAGAAGCCCACCATTTGATGTACTGTAGGTTTAATTGTGACTCTTACTCCCATTAGAACGAAAACACCATGAAGGAAGAAATTTTTGGTTTTGTTTCATTTTTTTGGTTTTTCTTCAGGTTTTCATTATTATTTTCAACTTCAGTATAATTGACAAATTGTAAGATATTTAAAATGTGCACTTGATGATTATATATATGAATATATTTTGAAAGGATTCCCTCCATCAAGTTAATTAATACATCCTTTACCTCACTATTTAGCTTTTTAGTTGCCGTTGATGAGAACATTTAATTTCTATGTCTTAGCAAATTTCAGTTATACAATACCATGTTATCAACTTGCCAACTACAAACTAGCACTTGCCATCTAGGTCTATAAGGATTAAATCACATGCTGCTGCAGCTGCTAACCTTCAATACCCCTTGAAAGGAGTTCAGGGCAGAAAGCAGAAATGAGGCACTCTGTTCCCTGGGAAAAAATGGCAAGATATGTCTTTAGACAGTTAGATATTTTCAGGAGAAGATTTCATGAGCCCCATTTTTGCATCTCTGCATATCTAAAAAAGCACTAAAATCCTGCATGGTGAAGTCTGCTCCTTGTGATGAATGGAAAGCTTCTGCAAAAAAATATGTGCTTGATTGCATATATTCCCCCTTCATCAAAATCACATATATCCTGAACGTCCTCCTGTATCTTTGGAGCCGTTTCTCAAAGTTGAGAGGTTGCCTCTTGGTCTATGGTTCTCATTTTGCCCCAAATAAAACTTAACTTGCAACTCACGCTGTGCATTTTCTTTTAGTTGACAAACCATAGTCACCATGTTATACATTAGAACCTCAGAATTTATTCATCTCATAACTGAAACTTTGTACCCTTTTACGCACTTTATCCTATTTCTCTCAACCCCAGCCCCTGGCAATCACATTTCTATTCTTTGTCTATGAGTTCAACTTTTTTTTAAGACTCCACGTATAGAATTTGTCTATCTTTTCAAAAATCCATCTCATAGTTCCATTGATCTTTATATTATCATCTTCATCTCTATTATTTCCATTTTGATCTTTGTATTGCCTTCTATTACTAAGTTTAGGTTTTTTCTAGTTCCTTGAAGTGTAAAGTTAACCCGTTTGTTTAAGACCTTTCTTTTTCCTTTATGAAGGCATTTATCATTATAAATTGCCCTCTTAAAACTGCTTTTGCTGCATCCCGTAAGTTTTGGTGTGTTCGGTGTGTTTCCATTTCATTTGTCTTAAAACATATTTTGACTTCTCTTCTTAGTTGTTCAGGAGCACATGTTATTTCGCCTCCATATATTTGTGTATTTTCCAGCTTTCTTCCTGTATTGATTTATAGTTTCATACCATTGTGGTCAAAAAAGATACTTGATGTGATTTCAACCTTCATAAATTTATTTAGACTTATTTTGTGCCTACCAATATGGTCTTTCTGGAAGGATATTCCATGCGCTTTTGAGAAGAATGTGTATTCTGCTGCTATTGGACTGAATGTTCTATAAATGTCTGTTAAGTCTATGTAGTCTCACATGTAGTTTAAGTCTAATGTTTCTTTATTGATTTTCTGTCTGGATGATCTATCCATTGTTAAAAGTGTGATTTTTGAAATCCCCTATCGTTGTACTGCTGTCTATTTTTCCCTTCAAGTCTGTTAATATTTGCTTTATATATTCAGGTGCTCCTCGGTTGGGTACATAAATATTTACTGTTATATCCTCTTATGAATTGACCACTTTATCATTATACAATAACCTTCTTTGTCTCTTGTTACAGTCTTTGTCTTAAAGCCTGTTTTGTCTGACACAATGATAGCTACCCCTGCTTTCTTTTGGTTACTATTTTCATGGAATATCTTTTTTCAGATCTTCACTTTCAGTCTGTGTGTGTTCTTAAAGCTGAAGCGAGTCTCTCACGGGACCTTGCCAGGGGCAAGTTTATGGAGAAAGTGTGCCTTGGCCTCTCCTACTCATTTTGATATAGGCATATTCTCATTTACTTGGTATGTAGAAATCACTTAGCTAGTTTCTGGGTGTTTCTCACAGTTGGTTGCTCCATGTGTAGCTGTGCAGTTGGTGTGTCCCTGAGAGGAGGGACATTCAGGATCTCTATATCACCTCCTTAGTTCAATCAGTTTGCTTTTGTTTTCTTGACAGTGTCAATCCCATTGACTAGAATTATACTAGGCATATAGTTGATATTCACTATTTATTTGTTGAATAAGTCAATAATAAGTTTCAACATTGCCCTAGATACTTTAAAATTTATCCTAATCTAGATCATGTGCCTGCTAAATCATTTCAGTCGTGTCCTGCTCTTTGCAACCCTGTGGACTGTAGCACAGCCAAGCTTCTCTGTCCATGGGATTCTCCAGGGAAAATTACTGGAGTGAGTTGCCAGTGAGTTCTCCAGGGGATCTTCCCGACCCACAGATGGAACCTGCGTCTCTTAATGTCTCCTGCATTGGCAGGTGGGCTCTTTATCACTAGTGCCACCTGGGAAGCGGTAATCTAGATTAGGTAATCTCTAAATTACCTTCCAATTCTACAGTTCTGTGATTCTAACACAAACCTCATCTTAGTCTGTTTGATGTCTCCTTTCCTAATTCATTCAAACCAAATTAGTTCATTGCCTCCCTCGCCTTTATAGTGCTCTATTCTTGCTCTATAATATCAGCATTTATCATAATATTTTCCCCAAAATTTAACCCAGAGTTAATTAAGGGCAAGGTATGTTTTTATCTGTTTCTTCATTTCCTTGTTATAACATACCATGCAATCCAACACTCATAGTGTTAGGCTTTCAATAAATATTTATTGATTTAATGAATGTGATGTGTAAAATAATGTTTTAGGGGATGGGGATCTGAGAATATTTTGGGGGGGAAATATTTTTCTTTTTAAACATTTAGCTGAAGGACAAAAACTAGAGGGGAATCTCTTTAGTGGGTCATTGAGGAACTTTTTTTTCTCTTTTTCCTAGTCTTGAAGCCCAAGCACTCACACAGCAGGTTTTCTGTTTTTGTTTTTCTTTTCTATGATGTTTTCTTTGAGGGGAATTCAAAAATTATCATTAGTCTCCTGGAAAGTAAGTATCATTTAAAAGGACAGAAGCATATCTAAATCTGCCAAGGTAAGTGAGAAGCAATCTTGAAGTTTTCAGAAATAGATATTACCTGAAATCTCCATTTCTATAATTTATCACAATTAAAAAAAAAAAAAGAGGAAATACCTATCATTGAACATCATTTTAACTGCATCCTCTAAATCACAATATTTAAATAAAATAAAGAGAAAGAAATAACATTGTAAAATAAGAAATTTTTTAGATCACATGTCTAATCTAAAGGAAAAGTCAAGGAATTATATGTATTTATTTTACTTATACATCTACAATAAGAATTTATATTTACTCATTATTGTAATAAAAAAGGTCATCATTCTGTTATAAGATGTTACAATATAATATATATATTATATTTGACTCTATCATCACTCCTTTCCTATAACTTATTTGCTACACAAACAGAATAAATTTATTTGTGGTATGAATTTTCTGCTCTTTGAAAATGAAAATGGATCTCAACTTCACTGAAGTAAAACTCAGAGTTGCCTTTGGTTTATATTTTGTTTTTAACTTTCCATAACCAAAGCACTGCCTCTAAGTGTATGCTCCAGATACATTCAAAAGTTAAAAAACAACAACAACAACAAAAATTATAGCACTGTTACCAGCAAACTGTTACAGTCCATGGGTTTGCAAAGAGTCAGACACGAGGTAGTGACTGAATAACAACAACAACCAGCAAAGCCCATTAACAATTCCTAGGGATAAAAATAGAATTTGAGTATCTGACCTGTTCCTTCCTCCGTGTTTAGTCCAATGTCTGTTGCTCATAGGGTGCTGAGGCCCCATACCAGGCCATTCAGATGAGAGCTCCTGGTGCCAAATGGCTGCTCTGAAACATCAGCCCAGTGATCAGGTGCAGAAGATGGATACAACACAGCAATTCAAGATGGCGGCAGTGGGTCTTTGCTGTGCTTGGCACTTGGTCTGTAGCCTGAGCAGCACAGCTGTGCCCACCTCAAGAGAACTCCACCCACTCCCTTCACAGCTGACAAGGATCCCTATAAAGTAAGCTGAACCCAATGTCTGTAGGGAGCCTGTGTGCTCTAGAGCAAGCTCCCACCTCCCCATTCTCTGCCAGTCTCTGATCAGAATCAGGCAATACTTTTGCCTTTCCCTTTGCCCCAAAATTAGTCTTCTTCTATTGGCCTGACCGACCTCAGACAAGGTTTCCCTGGCGGCTCACTGGTAAAGGATTCACCTGTCAATGAAAGAGTCCTGGGTTTGACACCTGGTTCAGGAAGATAGGGCTTCCCTTGTGCTCAGCCGGTAAAAAATCCACCTGCAATGCGGGAGACCTGGGTTATAGAGAATATGTTTATATTTATATTTACTTACATTTAATATAAATACCGAAATCAGTTTGATTATATTCTTTGAAGCCAAAGATGGAGAAGCTCTATACAGTCAGCAAAAACAAGACAGGAGTTGACTATGGCTCAGATCATGAACTCCTAATTGCCAAATTCTAAACTTAAACTGAAGAAAGTAGGGAAAACCACTAGACCATTCAGGTATGACCTAAATCAAATCCCTTACGATTATACAGTGGAAGTGACAAATAGATTCAAGGGATTAGATCTGAAAGAGTGCCTGAAGAAATATCAAGACCATCCCCAAGAAAAAGAAAGGCAAATGGCTGTCTGAGGAGGCCTTACAAATAGCTCTGAAAAGAAGAGAAGTAAAAGACAAAGGAGAACAGGAAAGATATACCCATTTGAATGCAGAGTTCCAAAGAATAGCAAGGAGAGATAAGAAAGCCTTCCTCAGTGATCAATGGAAAGAAATAGAGGAAAACAATAGAATGAGAAAGACTAAAGATTTCTTCAAGAAAATTAGAGATACCAAGGGAACATTTTGTGCAAAATGGGCACAATAAAGGACAGAAATGGTATGGACCTAACAGAAGCAGAAGATATTAAGAAGAGGGGGGCAAGAATACACAAAAGAATTATACAAGAAAGATCTTCATGACCCAGATAACCATGATGGTGTGATCACTTACCTAGAGCCAGATATCCTGGAATGTGAAGTCAAGTGGGCCTTAGGAAGCATCACTACAAAGAAAGCTAGTGGAGGTGATGGAATTTCAGTTGAGCTATTTCAAATCCTAAAAGATGATGCTGTGAAAGCACTGCACTCAATATGCCAGCAAATTTGGCAAACTCAGCAGTGGCCACAGGACTGGAAAAGGTCAGTTTTCATCACAATCCCAAAGAAGTTCAGTTCAGTTCAGTTCAGTCACTCAGTCGTGTCCGACTCTTTGTGACCCCATGAATTGCAGCACACCAGGCCTCCCTGTCCATCACCAACTCCCGGAGTTCACTCAGACTCACATACATCGAGTCAGCGATGCCATCCAGCCATCTCAAACTCTGTCATCCTCTTCTCCTCCTGCCCCCAATCCCTCCCAGCATCAGAGTCTTTTCCAATGAGTCAGCTCTTCACATGAGGTGGCCAAAGTACTGGAGTTTCAGCTTTAGCACCATTCCTTCCAAAGAAGTCCCAGGGCTGATCTCCTTCAGAATGGACTGGTTGGATCTCCTTGCAGTCCAAGTGACTCTCAATCCCAAAGAAAGCCATGCCAAAGAATGCTCAAATTACTGCACAACCGCACTCATCTCACATGCTAGTAAAGTAATGCTCAAAATTCTCCAAGTCAGGCTTCAATAGTGCATAAACTATGAACTTTCAGATGCTCAAGCAGGATTTAGACAAGGGAGAGGAACCAGAGATCAAATTGCTAACATCTGTTGAAACATCAAAAAAGCAAGAGAGTCGCAGAAAAACATCTGCATTATTGACTACAGCAAAGCCTTTGCCTGTGTGGATCACAGCGAACTGTAGAAAATTCTGAAAGAGATGGGAATATCATACCACCCGACCTGCCTCCTGAGAAATCTGTATGTAGGTCAGAAATCAACAGTTAGAACTGGACATGGAACAACAGACTGGTTACAAATAGAGAAAGGAGTACATCAACACTGTACATTGTCCCTCTGCTTATTTAATTTATATGCAGAGGACATCATGAGAAATGCTGGGCTGGATGAAGCACAAGCTGGAATCAAGATTGCCAGGAGAAATATCAATAACCACAGATATGCAAATGACACCACCCTTATGGCAGAAAGCAAAGAACTAAAGAGCCTCTTAATGAAAGTGAAGAGGAGAGTGAAAAGGCTAGGTTAAAACTCAACATTCAGAAAACTGAGATCGTGGCATCCGGTCCCATCACTTCATGGCAAATAGATGGGGAAACAATGGAAACAGTTACAGACTTTATTTTCTTGGGTTCCAAAATCACTGCAGATGGTGACTGCAGCCATGAAATTAAAAGACACTTGCTCCTTGGAAGAAAAGCTGTGACCAACCTTGACAGCATATTAAAAAGCAGAGACATTACTTTGCCAACAAATGTCCATGTAGTCAAAGCTGTTGTTTTTTCAGTAGTCATGTATGGATGTGATAATTGGACTGTAAAGAAAGCTGAGCACTGAAAAACTGATGCTTTTGAACTGTGTTGTTGGATAAGACTCTTGAGAGTCCCTTGGACTGCAAGGAGATCAAACCAGTCAATCCTAAAGGAAATCAGTCCTGAGTATTCATTGGAAGGACTGATGCTGAAACCAAAGCTCCAGTACTTTGACCACCAGATGCAAAGAACTGACTCATTAAAAAAGACCCTGATTCTGGGAAAGATTGAAGGTGTGACGAGAAAGGGATGACAGAGGATGAGATGGTTGGGTGGTATCACCAGCTTGATGGACATGAGTTTGAGTAAGCTCCAGGAGTTGGTGATGGACAGGGAAGCCTGGCATGCTATAGTCCATGGGGTCACAAACAGTCGGACACAACTGAGTGACTGATCTGATTATATTTATATTTATATTCATATTTATGTTTATATATTGCATGCCTGATTAACCTTGTCTTGTGACCCCATGGACTGTAGCCTACCAGGCTCCCTGGGGATTTTCTAGGCAATAATACTGGAGAGGGTTGTCATGCCCTCCTCCAGGGGACCTTCCTGCCACAGGAATCAAACTCACATCTCTCCTGCATTGGCAGGCAGATTCTTTACCACTGAAACACCAGGGCTCCCAACAATATTAATAATATCTACATCTAAACATGTTCTTAAGTTAAAGAAAGAGTATTAGAGTTTATTTGTAATTTGGACTCAAAGTGAAGAGAAAGTTGAGGTATTAGTCCTTTTGCAATAGACATTTCTCTTCACATTCAAAATAGTTATCCCTATTTATGAGATAGAATTTTGTGTTTTTAAACATACTAGGAAAGGTGAAATCAAGTAACTTTAAAAATGTCTTCTCTAAGCTGAGCAAACTGTGCTTTCATTATAGGGTTTGATTATCTGAATTATTTAAATCAATATTTTCCAATTTTTAGAATGATGAATTGCTATCATATAATTACTTTCATCTAAATATGTCAATCATTTTACCAGTAAAAGAAGAGGACCCTGATAACCACCTTGAGCCTTTAAACCAACCCTTGTCAGACACTCAAACATCCTATATTCCTTTAACAAGAAATTTCTACAATTATATATCCGGTACCATGCTAACTGGGCTTCCCATGCGGTTCAGTGGTAAAGAATCTGCCTGCCGATGCAGGAGGCACAGGTTTGAGCCCTGGAGAAGGAAATGGTAACCAAATCCATATCCTTGCCTAGAAAATCCCATCGACAGGAGCCTGGTGGGCACAGTCCATGAGGTCTCAAAAGAGTTGGACACGACTCAGCAACTCAACAATAACAACTGTGCTAGATATATAGGTTTTAAAGATAAAAGTCCCTGCTTCCTTCTGTAAAGAATTAACAAATGGAAAGCAAAATTAAGATAAATGCTTACTAGAATATGAAGTATTCTGTGCAGGATGATTCAAGTTTTATAGGGCTTAAAATCTGAAGGACCTTTTTTTGTTTTTTAATTTATTTTGTGGAAGTATAAATGGCAACCCATTTCCAGTATTCTTGCCTGGGAAATCCCACGGACAGAGAAGCCTTTCAGGGATCACAAAAAGAGTTAGATTGACTAACCAACTAGACAACAAATAGTTGAGTTACAATATTGTGTTGAATTTCTGCTGTGGAGCAAAGTGAGTCAGTTATACATATGTATATTCTTTCTCATATTCTTTTCCGTTATGGTTAACTACAGGATATTAAATACAGTACCATGTGCTATATAGTAGGATTGTGCTGTTTATCCATTCTGTATATCATAGTTTGCATCTGCTAATGTCAGACTCCCAATACTTCC
>NW_011493944.1:820823-828998 GCF_000754665.1 Bison bison bison | reverse complement strand
GTCAATTCCAAACTCCCAATTCATCCCTCCCCCTTGACAACCACAAGTGTGTTCTCTATGTCTGTGAGTCCATTTCTGTTTCATAGATAAGTTTATTTGTGTCATATTTTAGATCCACCTGTTCAGTTCAGTTCAGTTCAGTCGCTCAGTCGTGTCTGACTCTTTGTGACCCCATGAACCACAGCACACCAGGTCTCCCTGTCCATCACCAACTCCCAGAGTCCACCCAAACCCATCTCCATTGAGTCGGTGATGCCATCCAACCATCTCATCCTCTGTCATCCCCTTCTCCTCCTGCCCTCAATCTTTCCCAGCATCAGGGTCTTTTCAAATGAGCCAGTTCTTTGCATCAGGTGGCCAAAGTATTGGAGCTTCAGCTTCAGCATCAATCCTTCCAATGAATATTCAGGACTGATTTCATTTAGGATGGACTGGTTGGATCTCCTTGCAGTCCAAGGAATTCAAGAGTCTTCTCCAACACCACAGTTAAAAAGCATCAATTCTTTGGTGCTCAGCTTTCTTTATAGTCCATCTCTCACATCCACACACGGTATTCCATACTACTCACATTTTTTTATCCATTCACCTGTCAAAGGACATTTTACATTGTTTGCATGTTGGTTATTGTAAGTAGTGCTGCTATGAACATAGGGGTACTTGTATCTTTTCAAATTAAAGTTTTATCTGGAAATACGCCCAGGAATGGGATTGCTGGATCATACGGCAACTCTAGTTTTTGAGGACCCTTCATGGTGGCTGCATCAATTCTTGAGGGAACTTCTTTGTGGAAAAGAATATAAAATTACAAATGTGAAATTAGGCATGAATGTGAATATTTAAAATGAGAAAATAAGTCACATAAAATTACAAAATTTAAAAAGCTGAAAATACTACAATTTTCACAAATTTGATTGTCAAATTCTGTCTTTTCTCTGATACAATTTAATAAAATTATTTTAGTATTGATATTTTAGAAAGCTTTTACCTTCACAACTTGTTATTGGTAATGTTATAAAAGTGTTCAAAATTGTCATCCAGTTTGAGAAAACTTTTATTAAGTTTCTTTCACATAAATAAGATTATCGGCACTTCAAATATTCCAGCACACTGACTGTCTCACATACTGAGTTAACAACACTTATTAACCAGTTTATCACAGACATCTTCATTACTTTGATGTCATTAGGAGTTTCATGTTATCTTTATCAAAGTCAATAATCTTGTCCAAACAACAAAAATTTAAGTCATTTTCCACTGGGTTCATATGACGTATTCACTAATTTGATTATCTAACAATTTATAACTATTCAGTTCCTTGTCTCAGAAAAACATCTCTCTCTTTATTAACATGGAAATAGTTTAGGTATGATTTGAACATATTTTGTTAAAATTTCCTTCTCATTATCAGAGTAATTTTAATTAATTTTCTTTCTCACCATTTTTTTCTTTTGTTTGTATATTTTATTGATTTTATGTAAATTTTCTCCAATTTAAAATAAAGGAGTCTATGATTTCTCACTTGCTATATCAAAAACATTCCAAAAAGTATTTATTGCAGCTAACGTGGCTTCTCCTTAGTCTTATCCCAAAAATGGTCTAGTGACTGCGATGAGTGGAACAAGACTCAAATCATAACTACTTGCAGCTAAACTCTGTTTAGCTCCACAGTATATTTGTGTTATGGAAATATGGAAAGGAAAACTAACTGGGTCTGGTAAGTTTAGGTAAGTCATCAGATGTATGTGAATATTAGAGCTGACTTTTGCAAAATAAGTCAGCTTTCACAAGGAAGGGAAGACTTTGGGGAGGAAACTGTGCAAAAGTTCAAAGCCCCAGAAACCCAAGATTCTGACCCTGAAATCACTATCATTCTCTTCCAGTTAGCTGTCCATCATTCTCATTGTCCAATTTCCACCTACTCATGTACAGTAGTAATTATGGATTTTGTAACTCAAGGGCAATTAAAATAAGCTATGTGGCATATAAATTTCCAGGTGAAAATAGAATAAAGACAGCTTGAGATTTGGGGTTTGGAAAGGTAAAATGGAGTGCCATGCCCTCCTTCAGGGGATCTACCCAGTCCAGGGATCAAACCCATGTCTCCTGCATGGCAGGCAAATTCTTTACTGCTGAACCACTGGGGAAGCTCAAAGACCAGGAGAAGGATATATTTGAAACATAGTAAATCATGAAAGAAATGCTTGTCTTCAAGTTGTGGATGTACTAAATAATGGAACACATTCTTGAAACTTGGAGGCATTTTTGGAAAATGAAAGTACACTTTCACTCAGTGGGTTTCACCAACCTGAAAGATGGTAAAGATTACAATCAGGAGTTTCAGGGAAGCTTAAATGACATTAGATGAAAGATCTTTATCAAAAGGAAATTATACTACAGAGCCTCCAGTCACTACTCTTTGTGATAAAGATCAAGAAAAGGAGCTGTCATCCTCTCTACATAAGGGGTCTTATTAAAGTCAAATACTCTGGAGTCAGGTGAGTGTTCAGGGTGACCTGACCTGATGTTCTAAGTTTCTCAAACATCTTTAAGGCCTTTAAGAAAAATAAATATCAAATAGATAATCCCAAAGATTAAAGACAAATGCATACCACATACATGGTTTCCTTTTTCACTAATGTCATGGTTAATTTTATGTGTCAACTTGACTGGGCTACAAGATGTCCAGATATTTAGTCAAACATTATTAGATGTGTCTGTGAGGGTGGTTTGGATGATATTAACATTTGAACCAGTAGACTGAGTAAAGAAGATTACTTTCCCACTGTGACTGGGCCTCATCCAATGGATTGAAGAACCCTGGATAGAATGAAAAGGCTGACTCTCCTATGAGTAGTTGGAAACTCCTCTGCTTGATGGCTTGAGATGGAATATTGGTCTTTTTCTGCCTTCAGATTCAGACTGAAACACTGTCTCTTCTTGGTCTTGAGCCTATCTATGAGTTCCCCTAGTTCTCAGACCTTCAGATTTGGACTCCTACTATACCAGAGGCTCTCCTGGGTCTCTAGCCTTCAGACTGTAGACCTTGGGACTTCCCAGCCTCCATCATCACTCATGGACCACTTTCATATAATATATATCTCCATGTATTTACATGTGTGTGCTATGTGTGTGCTCAGTTGTGGCCAACCTTTTGCAATCCTATGAATTAAAGCCCATCAGCTTCCTCTATCTATGGAATTGTCCAAACAAGAATACTGCAGTGGGTTGCCATTTCCTCTTCCAGTGCATCTTCCTGGCCCAGGGGTCGAACTCACGACTCCTGTGTCTATGGCACTGCAGGCAGATTCTTTACCACTGAGCCATCAGGGAAGATATATTAAGATTTCAGATATGTGTGTGTGTGTGTGTGTGTATATATATATATATATATATATATGGACCACTTTCATATAATATATATCTTCATATACATAAATATATGATATAGATATATACGTATCCTATTGGTTCTGTTTCCCTGGAGAATCTAATACAACTGATTGAAATTAGATGAAGAATTCTGTATGATAGCTAGCTTCCTTTGTGGTTCAGACAGTAAAGAATCCGCCTGCAATACAGGAGACCGGGGTTAGATCCCTGGGTGGGGAAGATCCCCTGGAGAAGGAAATAGCAACCCACTCCAGTATTCTTGCCTGGAGAATCCCATGGACAGAGGAGCCTTGTGGGCTATAGTACATGGGCTCGCTAAGAGTTGGACATGACTGAGCAACTAACTTTCACTTTCACAAGGTAGCTAAAAGAATATCTCAATTAATATTTATGGCTCAGACGGTTCAGTCCCTGGGTTGAGAAAATCCCCTACAGAAGGAAATAGCAACTCACTCCAGTATTCTTGCTTAGTGAGCTACAGTCCATGGGGTCACAAAGAGTCAGACACAACTGAGCAACTTCCACTTTCAAATTAGATGAAGAATATATATGGTAGCTAAGAAGATAATATCTCAATTAATATTTATGCTTATTTAGTCTGTACGTTTGTCGTTTGCCAGTTAAAATATGGTGTTGTAAGGAAACAAAGACATATCCCAACCATAAACTTATATCCATGAATATTAAGTTGGTCCACTTTACAGATTAAAAAAAAGGAACACAGTGAGATTAAACGTTTTTACCAAAGATACACAGCAAAGCAGTGGTGGGACCCTCAGTGGCACACCTTTTCTGAATTCTAGTCTATTGTTCCAGCCTTCACACCAGACTTCTCATTTCACACTTGATTCTTCCCACATTTTAGTGGTGTAACATGTGAAACAATCTCTGAAGCGAACTCCCACTCCCCACTTCATTTACTGTGTACCATTTCTTTCTTTAAAATGAGTATGTTCAGCTGAGTAAAACAGGTCCTTGGGTTGGGCGAGGAGTACACTTATGCTTTAGACGAAGAATGGCAGTGAAGGGTCAGAAGAGATCATCAGAATGCCTCTGGCTCATGAGGCTCAGCCAGAGAACACTCTGAAGTCCATCCCAAGATGAGGAGAGTAAATAGTGAACTAATACCAAAGTGCTCAACTGCAAGGAGAGTTGTGGATGGTGGGGGCGGTGGGTGGGGAGGAAATGCCAAGGTCTACTGGGAAGCAGTATCCTGGAGCCTCCTTAGACCACCTCATCTCCAGAGAAGGCTCTGGTAACCTGAACATGTGTAAAGAAAGCTGACACTAAGAAACACAAAAATTTGCTTCAAAGAACTTTCCCTTAATATTCTTATACGAGGTGCTCACTGTCCATCAACTAACTGCTTTTGGTAAATTTCACCACTACACTTAATCAGTTTTCATACCCTTGGAAGTCTCACTCAATATTTAATGATATGCTGGCTTGGCAAAATAAAAGAAACTGTAGATTAATTTTGCAAAACACATCTGTTTGCTACAGAAGACAAGTGAGGAAAGGAAAATAAGGCATTGATTCAAATTTCCCTGGACAGCTTTTAAAGTCAACTGAAAAAAATTATATCAAAGAATACTTCCTAATTTCTAAGAAAGGAAATAAAAGTCACTTAGAGAATGTTTATCACAACTAGTTATATCACTTTTGTCAAATCTATAATGATACCTTTTTTATACAACTAATATGTTCAGTATATTTTCCCCTATTATTTGATTTCAAGCAAGATTTCACTAGTTTGCATTATGCCAGATTTTTATAGTTGCTATGCATTTTGCTGTTTTGCTCTGATTAGTTTTATGTTGGGTCCTTGATGAGAAATATGACACCTGTGACACCATTACAATTGTTCCTATGAGAAAAATCAATCTTTTTTGACAATGAAACAAGTCATGACAATTTTCATGAACACCCTCTAGTGAAAAGAAAGGGTAGATTATTATATGCCTTCACTACACAGAAAGGACCGGAGGGGTAATATCCTAGAGTTTGCTTTGAATAAATCATTCTGATTTTATGGGTCCTTGCATAGATCCATTCCCTGTGTCAGAACCAGTGACAAGTTTCTAAGGGAACTTCATAGAACTCAGGGTGCTACTAAGCTGTAGTTCTGCCTGTCCTTAGACATGAAGGTCAATGTCTAGGCCTACTTATATGAAGTGTTTAACATATTATATGATGAGTAAGCTGTGAACCCTAGGATATATTCAAGAGCCAGTTATTTGTGACTACAACTATATACTCATTTCTGATGCCTCTATCTTTGGGGATGGATGAGGGATAAATTTGGATGTCTAATGAATGGAATTGAATGCTTAATCTGGATGGTGGTAAGATATTTAAGAAGAGAAGCAATTCTCCACATATAAAGAATAAACTATTTTACCTAAACAAAAGTTATTTTTTAGAAGGATCTGTGATCGAAAGGTGTCTGTGAGAGCTGTATGTTTCTTTTCTGACCCACCACTTTCATAATGTCACAAACCATAAATAAATATATCATACCGTTATAGCTTAAAAATTAGACTCTAATCAAAACTTTCCTTCTTATCTGATGCTAACTTTCATTTCTGCCCATAATATCGACTGTTTAATGGAAACAGTGTGTCAGTTGTCAGGAGTCATGGAAATCTGACAGTGGAAATTGATAGCCTAAGTGAAATTACAAATTTTGCAGAAGATGTGGAATTCCATGAAGTTCATGAAAGTTTTTTTTTTTTTTTTTTTGAGGACTGCTTTTACTTATACACACAGAAATAATTGAAGAAAAGACTTCCACACAAAAACATGACTAATACCAAAAGATTAAGAGAGGATTGGGGGAAAAGTTATCTTTCCCAAAAATAATTCTCTCAATAATTATAGAAGTTAAACATGTGGGCTTTTGGCCTTTACAAAATTTATTTACCTGTTGCAGTTTTGTAGTAAGTGTAAATGTCAAAAGAATTAAATCTTTTGACCACTTCCTCCCATTCCTATGGGCTTCCCTGGTGGCTCAGACGTTAAAGAATCTGCCCGCAGTGTGGGAAACCTAGGTTCGCTCTCTGGGTCAGCAAGATCCCCTGGAGAAGGAAATGGCTACCCACTCCAGTATTCTTGCCTGGAGAATTCCATGGACAGAGGTTCCTGGAGGACTACAGCCCATGGGGTCTCAAAGAGTCAGATATGACTGAGGGACTAATACTTTCCCATTCCTATGGTGATCTACTTAGCCTATAACAACCTGATTAACCAAATACCTCTCCTCTATGCAGACTCTGTTTTTAGTTTCTCATCAAAAAAATGCAGAGGAATCTTTATTATGAAAATGGAATGAGAACAGAAATTGACTTTCTATCCTGGAAAGAGATGATTTGCAATATAGAACAAGGTTAAGGGAAGATACCAGACTATCAAAGAAAGGGAAAGGAAGACACATGGTTTGAGAAACATATTCAGTATATTTACTTTAAATTTTACAAAGCAAACAAAAAGTACTGTGTAGTATCATCACAGTAAATAATACAACCCATAGGAAATAAACTTATGAAATCTTCATAAATTATAAATGTATATGATACTGTGACTTAAAGAAAGTATATTAGAATTAGAAGGAAAGGAAAATTGAGAATTTTTTCTGAGATACACATATGTAGAAAAAGTGAGAGAAACACTGGTCTTTGTAAACAGACAAAAAATAATTTACAGGTGGGAGCAAAATTCCATTTGGTCATTTGAGGATTGATCACATCTATTTACTCAAAACTTTTCCTCTAATAAAATAATAAATGAGCTGATTTAAAGGTGATGAATCTAATTCGACATTCTCTCTTTTCCTACCTGGATACAGACCGCTTTAGCTCCAGAACTGACTCCTTTATTTGATGAACAAGGATGGCCAGGGGAAGGCAAACACAGACATACCCTCTTTGCAAGCTCAGTCTGACACCCTAGTGTTAAAGGCAAGTCATATATTTGATACATTGATCTTAACTTTATTTATAAAAGCAGAGTTTTCTGTTGATTCCATAACTCATTCTGAGTTCTGAGAGGTTTGTATAAAGGTCAGCTGTCATAATTTTTCATTTATTTGGGAGTGTTTTTTAACATTTGTAATGAGATCTTGGGATTCCTGATGTACGGATATAAAATTTCTCTTTTCACTAAACCCTTTAGACCAACTAGGAAATCCTAGGCAACAGAATCCTAGGCAAATTCTGTTTCCTAGGATTTAAGCAACAAAATTTTAAAGCCAGAACTGACCTTAGAGATCATCAGTTTCTTTATTTTCATAAATATGAAAACCAAGGCCCTGAAACCAGAGTCTCAAACTCATGCTTACATAGCAATGTAGCAGAGTACAAAAGATTGCAGGATTTGGAAGCCAGACTTTTGAATTCAAATCCTTAGTCTGCCATTTATAATTATGATATACTGGGTAAATCATTTAGCCCCAGAGGAAGATATTTTGATGTGACTGAAGTTAAATAATTTTACCATACACATCAGTTTATCTGTCTATAAAATTAGGGCAATAATAACTAGGCACAGTGGAAAGTGTCAAACTTTATTTTTTGGGGCTCCAAAATCATTGCAGATGGTGACTGCAGCCATGAAATTAAAAGACGCTTACTCCTTGGAAGGAAAGTTATGACCAACCTAGACAGCATATTCAAAAGCAGAGAGATTACTTTGCCAACAAAGGTCCGTCTAGTCAAGGCTATGGTTTTTCCTGTGGTCATGTGTGGATGTGAGAGTTGGACTGTGAAGAAAGCTGAGCGCCAAAGAATT
>NW_011493944.1:780165-820723 GCF_000754665.1 Bison bison bison | reverse complement strand
TGTGAAGAAAGCTGAGCGCCAAAGAATTGATGCTTTTGACCTGTGGTGTTGGAGAAGACTCTTGAGAGTCCCTTGGACTGCAAGGAGATCCAACCAGTCCATTCTGAAGGAGATCAGCCCTGGGATTTCTTTGGAAGGACTGATGCTAAAGCTGAAACTCCAATACTTTGGCTACCTCATGCAAAGAGTTGACTCATTGGAAAAGACTCTGATGCTGGGAGGGATTGGGGGCAGGAGGAGAAGGGGATGACAGAGGATGAGATGGCTGGATGGCATCACGGACTCAATGGACATGAGTTTGAGTGAACTCCGGGAGTTGGTGATGGACAGGGTGGCCTAGCGTGTTGTGATTCATGGGGTCACAAGGAGTCGGACATGACTGAGCAACTGAACTGAACCAGGCTTCAGGGTTATTGATATAAATACAAATAATATATAAAAATGCTTTTAAAATCTTAAATGCTTTTCTTTACTAGAAGAAATTCCAGAAATCCTAGATCTCCACTCTTTGTTCTGTCTAACTAAAAGATGATATTAGTATAAGCTTTAAAAATCTGATTCATTTTTTAAAAATTCCTTTAGTAAAATTACTAATTCCTTTAGTGTATTCCAACAACATCACAAATAATTGACAAAGAGTGAGTCTCAACAGTAGACTCAGGAAGCTCCAGGAAAAATGAGGCACATGGCTCAGGTAGCGCTGTGTATGCTATGTGTTCTTTGTTGCTTCAGTCGTGTCCGACTCTTTGCAACTGCCTGGACTGTAGCCCTCTAGGCTCCTCTGTCCATGGGATTCTCCAGGCAAGAATACTAGAGTGGGTGCCGTGCCTTCCTCAACGCTATATGCTATGGCTGTAGACCCAAGAGAATATATTATAATAGGGAATTTATAATATCCCCTTATTAATATTAATATCTAAAAGACTTCTAAAATATCCTGCAGGAAGGAAATCTATGTATACTAGCTTAACCAGTTCCTTTGGCATCCTGAATAAATATCTGTTAATATCACATAGACTTGTGTCACCTGGACAAAATCCATCCCCAAAATAACTTACAAAAGTGCTGCTCAAGGCACAAGTCAACTGAAATGAAATGGATTAAATAATGGCTTACATTCCTTCTGAATGTTAAATAAATAAAATAGCAAGCCAATTCATTCATTTTTACTTAAAAATGTTTATACATAGGGCTAGGGAGAGCTGGGCAAAGCTGCTGGATACATTGGAGTTTTACCTTGGGGGATGGAAGTGTTTTGAACTAGAGAGAGGTAGTGGTTGCAGAGAACTGTGAATGTAATAAATGCCATTGGATTTTACTTCAAAATGGTTCCATTTGTTGGGCGAATTTCAGCCTCAATATATTATCTTTTAAAATTTCACACATGTATAAAAAGTACAATTTCAAATCTTAAAATCTAACTGTTTCAAGTGTTGTATGAGAAACCTACAAAAATTTCAGCATTAAAACATGTATTCCTACAAATATCCAATCAACACATCTTATACCTAAAACTAATACAATGTTACGTCAATTATACCACAATTTAAAAAAAGAACACACATCACCAAATCAACGAGTAAGTTTTCTTAATGGCCTGTAAAATGTCTGTATGTATTTGTAAAAATAAAAATCAATATTCCTTTTAAGCTCTGAAATTGCAGAAGCTATGTAATAAAGTCAATACTAGGGGGAAAAAAAGGTATTTTCTACAGGTAGCTAATATTTTACAGGCAGATTACAAACCATCACGAAACACATATTGACAGAGATTGACTGCAGCTGCTGTAACTTAATCTCTGCATTGGTGATCTCAAGCCTCTTGAGTCTCACTTCATGGTTTTATGATACAGTTACATCACAACCCCTCAGCAGAATTACAGCTTTGTCACTAATCTCTCCCTATCAGTTATCCTGGAAGGAAGGAAGCTGGAAGGCACCACGAGAAAGAGGCAACGGCATGAATGATTGTGTTCAGTCTCTTTCCACCACAATATCTGTAAGTCTGGCAGTGATAAATGGCACCCAAGTTATAAACGAGCAACAAGGTCAGTAGCACCAAGCAGCCAAGAGTTCAAAGAAAAGTCACAATTCTGATGGGTTCAAGAAAAGGCCACATACTGCTGGCGTGCATCAGTACAGATAAATCCTCCGAGATGCCTTACTGCAATTACAAAACAGAATTAGAAAAGCCTGTTATGGAAGAGCTAAGAGTTCTGTCCAGGAATTGAACAAAGAACATGGATTAGAATAAAAGTCATTCATTTTCTAGAAAAACAAGTCAAGAATCCTGGTGGAAAATGTCTTCAAAATGTTAAATAATTCTTCGACACTGAAAGTCAAGAATCCTGGTGGAAAATGTCTTCAAAATGTTAAATAATTCTTCAACACTGAAAGATGTATATCTGAGCAAGTCTGCTTTTCTTCTTGGTCTTCTCCCCTTAATCTCTTAAATACATCTATAAAGAATCCAGAAAAGACATGGAGGGAAGTGGCGTGACTCTCTAGAATTATTTTAGACTGAGTCTTCATCTCTTTATCAATTTCCTTAGGTGAACTGCATAAAATTAAATGTAATCTTTTCTTATAAACTAACATATATAAATCTCCTAAAAATATAAGGAATAAAAACCACTTAATGTTGTAATGGTAAGTTGACCAAGAAATAAATCCCCTTGTTTGACCGTTTGTATAATGTGTGTGTGTGTGTGCTCACTCATGTCTGACTCTGCAACCCTGTGGACTGCAGCCATCCAGGCTTCTCTGTGCATGGGATTTCCCAGGCAAGCATACTGGAGTGGGTTGCCATTTCCTACTCCAGGGAATGTTCTCAACCCAGGGATCGAATCTGTGTCTTGCACCTTCTGCAGTGGCAGGCAGATTCTTTACCACTGTACCACCTAGAAACCTGAAAATGTTGAGGATTTTCCCAAAGTTATATCATTGGTAATTGACAAATTAGGATTAAAATCACTGGACTCTTGAAACTTACTCCTGTCTTCTTTCTCCTTAATAAAATGTCCTCTCAAATAGCTTCTGGAGTTCTTGCAGTATCTAGCTCTCTCATTGAAGGGACTGTAGTCCTCAAGTTTTCATGCTCTGTATATTTGTAATAGATTTCAATAATCTTTGCTATTGCTCATTTATTTGTTTGTGAGAATCAAGACAAGTTGTACCATATGGGAAAATTTGCTAACCATTCTGATGCAAAGCTGAAGAATACCAAAATTGAAAATCACTGAAATCTCCACTCTTCCTCAGAGAAAGAATCATTGAAAGCACTTCTCTCCACTTTCACTCTCATTCCTCATTAAGGAGCCTCATGTTCCACCTGTGACAGCCATAGAAATTTTCCTCTTTGTTTTAAACAGCCATGTTGGAGTATAGAAAACTGCACCACATCTCCCATGAGTAATTAACATTAGGGTAATTATTTTCACAATGCTTTGCCTTAAACAACAGAATATGAAATGTTAAAAAGCTGTTCATTGCATCCAATAATGGAAATGTAAGGTACATTTTGTTTATGGATGCTTTTAAGATTCAAATTGATGTTACAAAGTTTTCAGGACAGGAAAAAAATACATTTTCAACAGTGGCCTAAAACTAGTTCAGTTCAGTTCGGTTCAGTCACTCAGTTGTGTCCGACTCTTTGTGACCCCATGAATCGCAGCTTGCCAGGCCTCCCTGTCCATCACCAACTCCCGGAGTTCACTCAGACTCACGTCCATCGAGTGAGTGAAATCCAGGGCTGATCTTTAGTATTAATCAAAGAACACAAGAGCTCTTATTGTCCAAATTGGTAGACAATCCAAGAAAGAATTACTCATCTTTTAAGACCATTCTTTATAGTTATTTTGTGCATGTCTAATTTTCTGAAACTATTCAGACTAAGTATTGAAATTATACCATAAAGCTTTAAAGATTTCTTTATTCCATTGTGTCCATAAATGCCTCTACAACACTTCCTAATTTGCTGTGAGAGCACTTGACTGGCATTATGATCAGCCCCAAAGAATTTCTGCAAACTTGCTGAGTCACACCTCTCTTGAATATGTATAATAATAGTTTTGTTTCAAAGGTATCTCTCTTCTTGCTATGCTAAACTTGAAAAGCATAAGATGAGTATTTCAATCAAGTACATCATTAAGAAGTCTAGACCATGAAAGTGAGATTTTTTTTACTGGATAATGAAAAGAGGGAGTGATCAATAGAAAGCTACTCAGCTTCAAATACATGTGAGAGTTATGAAGAGTTGTGCTCTGATGGGAGAGTAAGATCAATAAAAATATATATAATCACTGAAGTGTTCTGTGTACTCTAGATTCTAGAAAAATTATAGTTCAGGGCAAAGCCTTCTACAACCACTTCAAAGTGTCTGAATTCTTTCCTTGTGCTGGAATGTTCTAATTATTATGGCTAGAAAAACCAAGTTACAGGATAATTAACTACCTCCTCCATTAGAATCGGACTGAAATAAAACAGATCTCAGATGCCCTTGGACTTCCTTTGGCACCTTTACTTTCATTTGGGTAGGTTTACTTCATGAATATGCAAAATACAGAATTAATCATTCTCTCTTTATTCCATGAAATAAATTACTCCTGCAGATTTATCCTGTAAGCAATGCTGTGTGCCCTGTTTCGCTTTCCTCTTTTGCTGTAGGCTTCCAGAGTAGCTGTTTACCCCTCTTCAGAGAAAGCACTTCCTGTAGTCCTTGCTGAGCCAGAAAATCTGCATTCATTATTATGGAGGGAGATCACAAAGAGAGATATAACCTGGATAAAAGGCACGTTTTAACTTAATTAAGACCGCTATTATAATGAGACCATTAAAGCACAAATAGTATTGGCAATCAGCTGGAGCTGAGAGACTTTTTCTTTAAACCTGTGGTGGATTTTATTGTTGCTATAATGGTTTTTACCATAATGAAATTTAATGCATTACCAGGAAAAAGCCATGCCCTGTGGTAGGGTGCTGCTTATATTTCGAAACACGTTAGCGTGAAGCTACAGTGAGATCTAATAATAGAAATGAACTTACCTAAAGATGCATTGATTTTTATATTAGGTCATGTTGAGAATTTACAAAGAACATCGAGTCCACGAAACAAAAATCCTCTTGAGAATAGCATTGATTGCAAGAAGGGTAATATTAGAAAAATGGAAATCCTCTCCTCCCAGAATGGCATTCATTCGTATAATGGATTAAGTGCAGGAGGTAGTTTAGAAAAGGTCATCTTTCACAGAAATGATAAATTTGACAAATTTCAGTAGATTTAATCACCCTTGAGATTTGCTCAAAACAGCAATGAGATAACAATACCCATATAATTGGCTTATTTATTATAACTTCTGAAATTATAAACATTATTTCTATTAGCATGATTTAGTCAATAAAATTCCTCACAAAATAAATTCCTACCATTTTAATACAGAGCCCAGTCATTGTGGAGAAAGAGTGTCAGTTGTCAGACCTGTCCAACTCTTTACAACCCTGTGGACTGTAGCCCACCAGACTCCTCTCTCCATGAGATTCTCCAGGGAAGAATACTGGAGTGGGTTGCCATGCCCTTCTCCAGGGGATCTGCCCAACCCAGGGATTGAACCCAGGTCTCCTGCACTGCAGGCAGATTCATTACCATCCGAGCTACCACAGGAGCTCTAATCATTGGATGACTTCAAAGAAGTTAAGGAGATAGTCCAAGTGAGAAAGAACAGAGAAATAATGCAGGATTCAATTACATCCTTCACAAAAGCAGAGAACCACCCCCCTGCCCCCACCTCCTGAGACATAAGGGATTCTTATGCCTACATCATTAAACTTGAAGTCAGCATTCAACAGTTTATATATGTATTCAAAAAACATTTTGCTATCAGTTTTCTTCAGCGTAGTATATACCTTCATTTTCATCATTCTAGTTTATGTTGCTTATCCATATTCCCTATTATAATGTATTTTGTCTTGAAATGCTATATTACAGTTTTCATATCTTTGAGAGCACATCTCTTGAGAATTTTCTAATCTGTAGGGACATTCTGGTGCTCTTTACTTTCTCTTTACCTGTATGAAATTGGTACAAGATTCAGCTGTCCTTTTTCTATTGCTCAAGTTTATGTAAAATGAGGGTTCTGGTCTTATTTGAAAGAAAGAATGAACCCTGCTATCTTTCTCTACTTCATGGCTCTAGAGCGCCCTCTTTTGTTGTTTTCTCAAAGTGACTGAAATAATAGAGTCCTTCCCTTTGTCATTTTCATGCAGAAGAGAGACAAACCACCGCCTATGGAGCAGACATGGATCTCTGGCCTATTTTTGTACTGCCTTCAAGCTAAGACTGTCTTCATGTTTCTAAAACATTGAAAAGAAAAAGGAAAGGAAGGAAGGAATAAAGGAAGATGATGCACAGAGATGCAGTTACCCCACAATAAAGCTGGCAGATTCACTCTCTGACCCTTTAAATAAAACACTGCCATCCCGAGTCCCAGGTCAACATTTTTCTTTGAACTTGTCATTGTCCCGTACAGTGACAATTCTATTCCCAGAATTTTCTCCTGGTTCAAGCAAGACTTTGACCTGAAAGAGAGCTTCTAGTTTTCAGTCTCAAGAATCTTTAGGGTCCAGATTTTACATGGGTCCCCATGCACTAACCATTAAATTTGATCCTGAGGACCCCGCCAGTTTTGCCTGATGTTTTCAGATTGCCACTATTTCCAGCTGGCTTTCTTTCTCTTATTTGTGGAAAGTTTCAGGAAGAACTGATGTTTTCGCCACTGCCTCCATCTTCCCAAAATCGAGTTAAATTTTTTTAACTGAATAATGAAGAGAACCTGGAAAGATTAGGAACATTTCTGCTTTCTCTCTAAGAACTGGAATGTGATATTTTTAAGGACCAAGGATGTGTTCAACAAATGCTTATTAGCTTTAGTGCTTCTTTCTTATTTCTAATAAAATATTCAATTATATTTTACATATGTTAATAAAGCTGATCAAATAAATAATTAAATTTCAATTTATGTACCATTATACAATAAAATTAAATTCCCCTCAGAAAGAGCAGACTGTTTCTCATGGGTTAATTCTATATCTCCCCAAATAATAAAGCCACTCTCAGGGAGTTGAAGCTATTTTACTCTCTTTGTTTCAGATTTCCTTTTCAAGAATGTAGCACAATATGAACCTTCAAAATTAAATTTATTCTATGAGAATGATGGAGTCATTTATACTGAAACCATAACTATTCAAAATGCTAAAGAAACATGAAAAGTAGCTCTGAGGAAACCCTGGAGAGTGAGCAAAAGCAGGAAGAACCTGGAGGGCATTTGATTCTCTGGACAAAGAAAGGAAGCACACCAGCTGAAATCCTTGTCTCCAATGCTTTGGGATGAGAACACGCACCAGACCACACAGAGGGAGGGGAGAGAAAGGTACTGACACTCAAGCAAAGGTTCAGACTTGCCAGCTTCCTAAGTCAGAGAAGCAAGTTTGGGATTCTAAGTGGCTGAAAATTGAGAGGGGAGAATCAAATTAAAAAGACCACAGTATGTCTTTTCGAATTATGGTTTTCTCATGTATATTCCCAATAGTGGGATGGCTAAGTCATAGGGCATCTCTATTTTTAGTTTTTGAGAAGTCTCTATACTGCTGTCCTTAGGGGCTGTAGCAATTTACATCCCCACCCAGAGTACAAGAGGGTTCGCTTTTTTCCACGCCCTCTCCAGCATTCATTGTTTGTAGATTTTATGATGATGGCCATTCTGACTCCTCATTATAATTCTGATTTCCATTACCCCAATAATTAGTGATGCCTCCTGGCTGTCTGCATATACACTCTATCACTGCTAGTGGGAAGCTGCTGCCCAGTACGGGGAGTTCAGCTCTGGTGCTCTGTGATGACCTAGAGGAGTAGGATGAGGGCCTGCGAGAGAGGCTCAAGAGCAAGGGGATATGTGTACACTTATAGTTGAGTCACTGTTATGCAGCAGAAACCAACACAGTATTGTAAAGTAACTATCACCCAACATAAAATATAATGCAAGTTAAACAAAAGACCTCTTTTGTGACCCCATGGACTGTATCTCTATCCAGGCTCCTCTATCCATGGGATTTCCCAGGCAAGAATACTGGAGTGGGTTGCTATTTCCTTCTTCAGGGGATCTTCCCAACCCAGAGATCTAACCCAAATCTCCTGCTTGGCAGGCGGATTCTTTACCACTGAGCCAAAAAAAAAAAAAAAAACACAAAAAACAGGGCAATCTTGAAAGCTAAAAATCCCTGCCAATCCCTGGATGGGGAATGGCCCATCCAGAATGGGATATGAAGAATTTCTGGTTTGCAAACTTGGGAAATGCCTGGGTGAAATCTGAAACTGGGCCCAAGGTATAGCCAGGAAGGAGAGCCCCAAGAAAGAGGCTTACTTGGATTCTCTTCTATGGAATTTTACCTAAGGAAATCCCCCAGTATCTCATTCTTTATTTATTTAATACCTTTGATGAAGACCTATAACATGTGCTAAGATGGGCACTACAGGAGATACAAAATGAATGAGACAAATCTTTGCCTTACAAAGAATTTATGATCTAAGTTGCAGAAGGAAACGGCAACCCACTCCAGTGTTCTTGCCTGGAGAATCCCATGGACGGAGAAGCCTGGTAGGCTGCAGTCCATGGGGTCGCACAGAGTCGGACACGACTGAAGCGACTTAGCAGCAGTGCTTTACACTAGTGGTGTATATGCTGTGCTGTGCTTAGTCGCTCAGTCATATCCGACTCTGAGACTCTATGGACTATAACCCGGCTGGCTCCTCTGTCCATGGGAATTCTCCAGACTAGAATACTGAAACGAGTAGCCTATCCCTTCTCCAGGGGATCTTTCTGACCCAGGAATCAAACCAGGGGTCTCCTGCATTGCAGGTGGATTCTTTACCAGCTGAACTACAAGTGGTACATATAAACACACAAAAAAAAGCAAAATAAATATAAATAATTAAAGAAGAAAAGAATTAGGGAGTTGAGGTGGTTCACCTAAGGAAACATTTACTTCTAGGGCGATTATCTAGAGAAGATAGTATTGTAGGTAACTTTTGAAAATGAAACATACAGTCAGAGTTTTGCCAGGTGCATGCATTTGTATAGGGCCTTCTAGTGGATAAGGCCACATTCATCAATGTTCACAAATCTGTTAAAAGAACAGCTTGCAAGTTCCGATATTCTATTTTATACCATCATTATTCTGTCAAGGCTGATGCAATTTGAATTTTATGTAAGTTTAAAACAATCTAATTTGAGATTCAGTAACAAATCTCACTACATTGTTATGAGAGTCATCCCTCAGTATTCATGGGGGGGGGTCATTCCAGGACTCCTGTGGATACCAACATCTAACCTACACACAACCTCCCATATATGGTAAATCGTCTCTAGATTACTTATAATACCTCGTGTGATGTAAATGATATGTAAATAGTTACCATCTCTCAGCAAATTCAGATTTTGCTTCTTGGAACATTCTGGAGCTTTTCCCTCCAAAATACTTCCAGTCTTTTGGTTGGCTGAATTCAAGGATGCAGAGGGCTCACCTTATCATTGCAACCAAAGAATCAGGTGTTAATCCCCAGCAAATATAAGAAATTCCTCATGATTTACTCTTTTTAGAAATAAAACAAATAAAATCATACAAAGACATGAAATTGTGCATATTACAATTTATGCACCCCTCCTCAAGTGAAAAGAAACTGAAGTGTTATTGGCCATCTTTCATATATCAGGTATAATGGGATAACTATGTATGTGTATCATTATTTCGTGTTTATTTCCACTCTGTGCAAAACTGTGCTAGATCTTACAGAAAAAGAAAAATAGGTATTCATTCTTTAAGGAGTGTGCACGTCAATGAGGGAAACACACATGAGCTCAGTTACCACAAATGAGGTCTATGCATTTATCAGTTCAAAGTCATAAATATGCCTGGCTCTTCAGAAAAAGGAAGCATTTTCCCCTTACCACTGTCTGACTTACAGCTCTGTCTTCAGAATCTTCATTATTGTACTGCTCTATATTACAATACTTAACTGTATTTTAACTGTGTGCTTGACTTGCTCTTTTGACACAGTAAGATATGAAAGGGAAAGACTGAGGTATCATCTCTTTTTGCCTCAGAATCAGGGAAGTCCTGGAATATTCCATCATTCAATAAACATTTCATTAAAGGAGGAGTAAGTAGATAATCAGTAACTTTAAAATAATTTTTTTTAACTGGGGTATAGTTTCTTTACAATGCTTTGTTAGTTTCTGTTGTACAATGAAGTGAATCAGCTATATGTATACATATATCACCTCCCTCTGGACCTCCCTCCCACCAGCCACTTTCATTCCACCCATCTAGGCCACCACAAAGCACAGAGCTCAGCTCCCTGTGCTATACAGTCAGTTCCCAGTAGTTATCTGTTTTACCTATGGCAGTGCACATACACCGATCCCAATATCCCAATCATCCCCTGCCCCCATGTCTACATGTCAGTTCTCTACATCTGCGTCTTTATTCCTGACCTGCGAATAGGTTCAAATAGCCAGGACATGTCCATCAACAGAGGAATGGATAAAAAAGATGTGGTATACATATACAATAGAATGTTACTCAGACATAAAAAGAAATAATATTGGGCCATTTGTAGAGACACGGGTGAACCTAGAGTCTATCATACAATGTGAAGTAGATCAGAAAAACAAATATTATATACTAATGCATATATGTGGACTCTAAAATAAATCATTTTTTACTGTAAAATTTTATTTAACAAAAGAGTACCCTCATAACCATAGAGATTATGTAGTGATAGAGTAGGATGGGACATAAAATGATCCATCTATCATTTTATTTTCTCAACCTGACTTCTATAATCTTCTCCCAAAGCAATTTCAGCGTCTGAATTAAATGCATATGCTGCAAAGGGTAACCTATAAAATACTTTGGTAGTATATGCCAAAGTTCAATTAAACACTTGGATTCATATTTAATCTAAATTCTACTCATAAAAAGTTCTCATCCTTTCTCTGCAATAGAAATAGAAATATATCATGTCATGGAAACTCTTTTTTTAATCATGTCCTCCTTAGAGTTTAAAATAATAACACAGCTTGTGAGTTTTTACTTTTTCTGAAAAAAAAAAAAATTTTTAGAGGAACTTACAGTAAAACTGAGCCAAAGGTATAGAGATTTCCTGTATACCTCCTGCCCCACATACACACAAGCCTCTCCACTGTCAGAATCCTGCGCTAGAAGGAACATTTTGCAGCTAATAGACCTACATTAACACATCATTATCATCCAAAGTCCATAGTTTACCTTAGGCTTACTGTTGGTGTGGTAGCTTCTATAGGTTTTAACAACTAGGTAAGGACACATATGCACAATTATAGTATCATACAGAATAGTTTCACTGCCGTAAAAATCCTTTGTGCTCTGCCTGTTCATTCTTCCTCTTCCCTAACCCTTGGCAACCACTGATTTATTTTTTTAATAGACCTTATTTTTGGAGCAATTCAAGTTTCACAGCAAAATTCAGCAGAAAGTACAAAGATATCCCCTTCCTATACCCCTAGCCCTAGCCCCACACATGCACTTTTTAATCACTTCTATTGCACAAAGGGAAGTGAATGCAGAACTAGAAGCCAAATGTTCTACTTCTAAATTCTGTGTTCTTTCTACTTTATAGCAAATACTCCTCTCTAAACACAGTCTCTACAGACTGGCTCTATGGACCCACTCTATACAAAGTTCATTCAGGTGATTATGGCCCAAATTCCTTTATTAAAAATGCTCCTGAAAGAATCATAAAAGTTACCCTTTAAATATGAACCAACTTTTAGTGACTACAAATGGTCAGAATTTGATTATTTGTGAAGGCCAACCTCTCAGAGTTTTGTGTATTCACATTGCACTGTCCTTCAAAATTCCATTTCCTATTAATAGTTCCATGTAAGTAAGGAGTCAGTCACCTAAGTTCCTTCATTTTTAACAAAGGTCCTTGTGAAGTAAATTGTCAGTTTGTTCCCAGCAATAGAATTCAGTGATGACACAAACATTCTTTTCTGTCATAGAATTAGAATTTCTCAGAAAAAGTCTATTAATTTAAAAAATGAGACTATTATGAAATATTCTTCTATTTCCCAAAGTGACATTTTCTCTATATAAATACTGACATATTTTAAATCAGCATTTATAATAACTTAATGTTTTCCAACCCATTGCAAAATCGTTCCCATATAATTTTCCTTATGATTTAACATGTGGAAAAAATTATATGGAAACAATTTAGCAATGTGTTGGATAAATCATTATTAATAAAGTTATTGGGTTGGCCAAAAAATTTCATTCCAGTAAATGTTACAGAAAAACTCAAATGAACTTTTTTGGCCAAACTGATATTATTCAGGTAATTATAGTTATGTAGGTGGTTATAATCACTTTATAATGTTGATCATTAATAATAATTGCTAATGCTATTTTATTAAAATTATTTGATGGCAAATCAGAAAATAAAAATATATCCATGAATGATATTTATATATTGTAGAAAATGGTAAGAGTGTAATTAGAATCTGCTAGGAGATAGGATATCTGAAGGAAATATTTATCGGTACTTCTCATTAGATAACAGCTTTCCAGAAATAGAGTGGCTTGCTCAGATCTCAGCCTCTGGAGAATTACAAATTTGGAGAGGAACTTTAAAAATATTAGAGAGTGATTTTCCCTGTAAGCTGTAAAGAAGACACCTTAATAGGTATCACACCTTCCAAAACAATACATGTGACTGAAGCACAGCGTCTCAACCTATAAGAGGCTTGGGAACTCCCTCTCTATTGTAAAGGGAAGGTGCTTAAATGCCAGAGTCTCTCAGGAGTGTTCTGTTGGCAACATACTCAAGGCTGACACTTCCTTTCATGTGGATTGTAGGGTCCACCTTGTTGAACTAAAACCCCAAACTAGACAAACCTGGGCGGGTGAGGGAAGCTAACTGGGATCAGGACAAACAAATCTCTTTTAATTGTAAATTTTTGCCCTGAAATGCCTTTCTTAAGGCCTTGTTCTCAGACATGCTGTGAAAAATAAAATACTGTAGGTTATTATCTTTCATTAGAACTTCATATATCAAGAATGCTGGTTTTTCAAATTGCCTTAGATTTGCTAAAAATGGATACTATCTGTAGTTTTGCTCTGCTTCCATCTGAAAAAAAGCTAAGATAAAGGACTTTACAGGTTATGCAATGAGAGATCACATTCAAGTTACCATTCCAAAAGTGAAAATGAAGATGGAACCCTTTAAAACTATAGATGAATGTTACCTAATGATTCACACGACTTCTCCAGTTTTTATTAAAACTATCAAGTGAAAAAATCAGGTTCATAGAAACTGACTTTTGACTTATGAGTAAGATGATGCAGTGGTTCACAGTTTTATTCCTAGATGGTAAGATTTAGAAATCTGCCCCTCTAAAGTACCAGAATCATAGTAATCTCAGAAAATAAGGAAAAGACAAGAGCAGCCACTGCCTGTATTTTCAGAAGGAAATCTGACTTCTTATTTTATTTACTGAACAACTCCTAAAACTTTACAGTATGATGATTTATACTTCCTTTAATTTAAAGCTAATGAGGTTGATTAGGTGATTAAAGTAATTACTTTTGCTAAAAAAAAAGAAGTGATGCTTGAATTCTAGTAAATGTCAAAGTGATGATCATTATTTTCTGATTCTAAAAATGCAGCCTAAGTAAAGTTTGCTTCAGCCTTTGCTCCAGTTAACTATCTACACGGCTCACACATGAGTCAAGCACTCTGTTCTTTAATGATGAAAAGCAGGAAGTTCAACCAAGTTCAAATGCGGAATGTAAACAGAAAGGAGATTCAAAATATGCATGTATGACAGAGGAGATTCAGTTAAAAGACTCACGTTTCCTATGTATAAAAAGGAAAATAACTGATTATAAAGATTGCATTAAAAAATGAAAAGTTATATTGCTTTGTGAACACCTATAGAGAGAGATTTTAAACTTTTGAGGAGGGTGGGGGATGTTTATCCACCAAAGAAATCTAAATGATGTTAATATTTACAGGGTCAGATAGAAAATAATCGAATTTTTTGGAGCTGGAATATGCCCTTATTAATCAAATCCTCTCTTGAAATTTTAATTATTCATTGCATCTCATTTCTCCACTGAATGAAGTTATCCCAGTGTGAATAAAAATACCAATTGGAAATTGAATAAACTCCTTTAGCACAGTGACCTAACTTTTTTAAAGATTAAGAGCTCTCAAAAGCAGGATTTTAAGTCACTTGCCCCAGCTTTGAACTTATTCAAATATAGACATTATACAGACCATCTCCATTTTACGATGGATTGATTTGTGATTTTGTGACTTTATAATGGTTCAAAAGAGATAAACATTCAGTAGAAACTGAAATTTCTGAAATTCAAATTGAATTTCCATTCAAACGTTGAATTTTGGTCTTTTCCCCAGGCTAGTGGTAAGAGGCATGATAGTTTCATAACCGTAGTTGCTGCTCCACTCAGCCATGCAATCACAAGGGTGAATAATACACGTACAGTGATTCTGCTCCCAGACAACCTTCTGTTTCTCACTCTCAGCACAACAGTCAATACATTACATAAACTTTTCAACACTTTATTATAAAATAAGCTCTGTTAGATGATGACTTTGCCCAAGTGTCGGCTAAGGTAAGTTTTCTGAACATGTTTAAGATAGGCTAGACTAAGCTATGATGTCCACTAGGTATTTTAAAGGCATTTTTGACTTACAATATTTTCAACTTGTGATAGGCTTATTAGAACATAACCCCATCATCAGTAAAGGAAGACCTAAATTAAAAACATTTCTTTTCTGCTGTTGCCTGTTACATTGTTGTACATGTCACCATTTACTTAATAATATTTAACACTCAAGTTATATTGCAGCATGCTGGGGCCATCTCAAAGATAATTTGTATCCCTGAGACCTGCATTATTCAATGGACTATATCCTTCAGCTACATCTACTTCACTTTACTCTCTCCTGCTTTCCCACATCCATTATGTTCTATTTCTGCCTCATCCATCATCACAGACGCACTTGCTTACAACTGCACTTCCTTACCCTTCACTTCTGAAATCAAGGGTTCATACAAGTTTAAGCAGTTTACATGAACTTTCTCTTCTTATCCTATTTAAACCTGGATTTCCCCTGAATATACTATTTTCTCTATAAAAATCCTATACTCATAAAAGCCAGATAATCCAGGGCTCTATTCCTCTACAAGGAGTCTATAAAGACTTGAAGAAAAAACAGTAAAAGGGATTGATCATGTGATTTCTCAAACCATAGGCATATACTCCCTATGGGTAGATGTGGGTATTTCGTGATGATAATGATAGCTGACCAGGAAGAAGATATTTCTCCTCTGCATTTTCTTAATACTTCCCCACCCATCCTTTCTAAAGAGAATTCACATTATATCCCAATGAAAGACTAAGCTATTCTTTATTTAAAGCTGTACAGTGCCCAAGAATGGGAATATAATTAACAAAAAACAATTTGATGCAGGTACCTGAGTATTATGTACCACACATTCTCCTGGGATGTCCAATAATATTCTGAAACAATGACTAAATCCCTGTTCCTTTTGTGTATCTTGTAAATCTCACAGCCCCCAATCATTCACTTTCAAAAATTTTTCTTCTCTATTTGATTTCTGCTGGTATGCAGTGGAGATTAAGAAGCCTTGGTCTCATTGTTGGTTGGGCATATGAGGCTTTCCACTTCAGCTTTTGACAAAATCTTTCTTTAAATCCACCAATGGGTTTTCCTTTTGTCTCCTTTGCTGAAACTTGGTCACATGGTCTCTATTAGGTACAATAGAACCTAAAATCCCAGTATACAGCAGGGGATCAACATGCCATGTGTGGTTTAGAGCAATAGCATTTTACCACCTGGGGACATGTTATCACATGAAAACATCTCCATCCTCCACACATGAGGGTTCTGGTAGCAAGGAAAAAGGTAAAATGGATATTACACAAACCACCGTGTCTACCAGTCAGTGACTACAAATTGCTCATTGTGAAAAAAAAGCTTAGTGTTAAAACTCATAGAAAAGAAGAAAAAAAATGGAAAGCTGTATGTTGTCAATAATGTGTATTTATGACTACCCAACATCCGCTGGATCATCGAAAAAGCAAGAGAGTTCCAGAAGAACATCTATTTCTGCTTTATTGACTATCCCAAAGCCTTTGACTGTGTGGATCACAATAAACTGTGGAAAATTCTGAAAGAGATGGGAATACCATACCACCTGACCTGCCTCTTGAGAAACCTATATGCAGGTCAGGATGCAACAGTTAGAACTGGACATGGAACAACAGACTGGTTCCAAATAGGAAAAGGAGTACATCAAGGCTGTATACTGTTACCCTGCTTATTTAACTTATATGCAGAGTACATTATGAAAAACGCTGGGCTGGAAGAAGCACAAGCTGGCATCAAGATTGCCGGGAGAAATATCAGTAACCTCAGATATGCAGATGACACCACCCTTATGGCAGAAAGTGAAGAGCACCTAAAAACCTTCTTGATGAAAGTGAAAGAGGAGAGTGAAAAGGTTGGCTTAAAGCTCAACATTCAGAAAACGAAGATCATGGCATCTGGTCCCATTACTTCATGAGAAATAGATGGGGAAACAGTGGAAACAGTGTCAGACTGTATTTTTGGGGGGCTCCAAAATCACTACAGATGGTGATTGCAGCCGTGAAATTAAGACGCTTACTCCTTGGAAGGAAAGTTATGACCAACCTAGACAGCATATTCAAAAGCAGAGACATTACTTTGCCAGCAAAGGTCCGTCTAGTCAAGGCTATGGTTTTTCCAGTGGTCATGTATGGATGTGAGAGTTGGGCTGTGAAGAAAGCTGAGCGCCGAAGAACTGATGCTTTTGAACTGTGGTGTTGGAGAAGACTCTTGAGAGTCCCTTGGACTGCAAGGAGATCCAACCAGTCCATTTTAAAGGAGATCAGCCCTGGGATTTCTTTGGAAGGAATGATGCTAAAGCTGAAACTCCAGTACTTTGGCCACCTCATGTGAAGAGTTGACTCATTGGAAAAGACTCTGATGCTGGGAGGGATTGGGGGCAGGAGGAGAAGGGGATGACAGAGGATGAGATGGCTGGATGGCATCACCGACTTGATGGACGTGAGTTTGAGTGAACTCCAGGAGTTGGGATGGACAGGGAGTTGGACATGCCTGAGCTACCGGACTGAACTGAACTGAATATTCTCACATTTCATTTCTTGTTTATTATGTAACAATTTCATGAAACTTATGAAATGTAGCAAAATTTTTTCTGATAGGATGAAACCCAAAGGAACATTGATAGAGTGGGAAGCTCTGATTAAAAAAATGTTCATCAATTTTATAACAGAAATAGCCAAGCCTGATTTCCAATGGCTTTGGTAACTATCTACCAAGACAATCTATTCTATACTGAGAATATAAACAGCATTTATTTCTTATAATTAACCAAGTGAAAATGTGGTAATGGATATAGAGCTGTGTGTTAAGAAAGTGTCTATATTTTCTGATAGAAGGTAGAAGCACCTCTTAGTAACAGTGCTGAGATTGAATTAAAAGCACTGTAAAAAAAAATAACTCTCATCTTTTATTCCTAAAGAATAAGAAGGGAAAAAAATGTACTATTGTAAGATTAGGGTGAGTCTTACAAATGGCAGAAAGGCACTGACATGATTGTTGATAAGGAATGAAGAGACCACAGAAGTACCAACTCTCTCACATTTACCAGGAAATTCCAGCATGACAGCCCCAGATGAAGCAAATATACTAAGAAACAGGAAGTAGGATGTTATTGTGTCTCTCTTCCTCACAACTTTAAAAAGTCATTTCATCAGAAAAAATTTCATTATATGAAGTTACAGGAACCACATGGGAAAACAAATTAAATGAGAAACACTGTATTTCACAATCTCATAATTATTTTTATGTAGTTAAATCCCTGTAACTGTCAGGTAACTCCATGATTTGATATACTCCATTTCTTTGCGAGCAGTTACAGCTAATGGAAAAATTTTCTAGTACAATTATTTAGTACAATAATTAGTAAAACACGAAATGAATAAGTTATTATAACTATTACAGAGCTTTTTTAATATGCTAAAGATATTTGCCTACAATAGTTAAAGCTATAGTTTTCCCAGCAGTCATATATGGATGTGAAAGCTGAACAATAAAAAGGGCTGAGCGCAAAGAATTGATGCCTTCAAATTGCTCTCCAACTGCCTTCAAACTATAGAATTGGAGAAGACTGTTGAGAGGCCCTTGGACTGTAAGGAGATTAAACCAGTCAATCTTAAAGGAAATCAATCCTGAATATTCATTGGAAGGACTGATGCTGAAGCTCCAATACTTTGGCCACCTGATGCAAATAACTGACCCATTGGAAAAGACCCTGACGCTGGGACAGATTGAAGGCGGGAGGAGAAGGGGATAACAGAGGATGAGATGGTTGGATGGCACCACTGACTCAAACACGAGTTTGAGCAAAGTTCCAGGAGATGGTGAAGTACAGGGAAGCCTGGCGTGCCGCAGTCTATGTGGTCACAAAGAGTTGAACACAACCAAGAGACTGAACAGCAACAACAAAGATCTTTGAAAAAAATAAAGGCTTCTCTGACTAGTATTATTGCTGGGAGCAACTGAATAAAGCATAGGAGGCCAGATTCCCCTTTTAAAGTTTCTATACAGTTCAAGACTGTACTTTCAGAGATCATTTCTATAGTTTCAAACCCAAGTCTCTACACAACTCTAAAGGTGAAAAGTATGTTCACAGAAAAGCTACATGAAGTTTTTTAGGTAAGATCATTCATTTGCTTCTTCCTTGGTGGCTCAAATGGTAAAGAATTTGCCTGCAATGCAGGAAACCCAGGTTCAATCCCTGGATTGGGAAGATCGCCTGGAAAAGGAAACGGCAACTCACTCCACTACTCTAGCCTGGAGAATTCCCTGGGCAGAAGAACCTGGTGGGCTACAGTCCATGGGATTGCAAAGAGTCAGACATGACTGAGCAACTAATTTTTCTTTCATTTGTTTATAGTCTTAAGCATAGGGTTGATAGTAACACACCTCATACTTCAGAATTATTCCAATGGAATCAACATAACCCTGGAGGTGGGCATGGCAACTTCTCCAGTACTCTTGCCTGGAGAATAACCTCTATCCAGGATAGAAGAGCCTGATGGGCTACAGTCCATGGGGTTGCAAAGAGTCAGACACCACTGAAGCTGAAGTTACTTAACACACATGCACACAGAGTCAACATATAATGACTAAATTTGGCCATATGTTAATTAATCAAACTAAGCAAATTTATAAATGAATGACCGAGGAATTCACTGAATAGTAATGTTCTAATAAAAGATGAATCCTAGCTAGTCACTTCTGTTAGGATACTCAATCGACAATTGAAATTCACTATGAACCAAATAAAAGCATCCTGAAATTTTATAATTAATTTTAAGAAATACAAATGTATGCATTGGACCAAAATTAAATAGTTTTATTATTAAAAGAAGAGATGAATCTAATACCAAATTTGAGTTGAAAATAATATACAATAGTATTAATATAGTTTTAAAGTTAATAGAAACAAAAAATTTTAAAGAGTGAAGTAAGAGACATTGGACCTGACCCAGAGTTATCCCACACTCCTTAGCAGAATATGTCCTTAAGACACAACATGAGGGGCTTATCAGCAAGACTTTGTCTGCAGGGGAGAGGAGTATTTAAAGTTCTTTTGCCCAGGATCAATCACTTATTTTGACTCTATACTCACTTAGAAAAATCTGTTATGATTTCCTTGAGGAACCTATAGGTAGAGAACATTATAGCCTACCACCATCATAGCTAGTCCATATGGAAATAACATTTATCTTTAAAAACAAATAAAAAATGGCATTTCTCTCTATGCCTTAGACTCCTGTGGATTTAGTTTAGTTTAGATACACGCTAAGTTGCTTCATTGATGTTCAACTCTCTGCAACCCTATAGACTGTAGCCCATGAGGCTCCTCTCTCCATGGGGATTCTCCAGGCAAGAATACTGGAGTGGGTTGCCATGTCCTTCTCCAGGGGATCTTCCCAACCCAGGATCGAACACATGTCTCCTACATCTCCTGCTTTGACAGACAGGTTCTTTACCACTAGCACCACCTAGATAACTGACAACATATATGTATTCTGTTCCTACAAACCAAAATAAGGGGCCCCTATCAGAAAAGGGGCTGGCTGCCTTGTGCTAGCTGTCACCTCTTCCCCATTCTTTCAAACCCTACACTGTGCTCTGAATATGAAAACTGCATCACAATTCTACTCTTAATGAGAGGTATCTAGTAATATTTTGAGAACTTGAGCTAGATTCTGCTGCACAACAAATACAAGACTTTTACCAACAGAATATAAGTGAAATTAAATTTAGAGAATAAAGGTAAAATCTATGGTCAATTATGGGAGAATTCATATCTAGCATACTCAGTTCCTACTGTCAACTCATTGAGTTACCAACCCAGATGTTATTCAGTAAGAAGCCTGACTTGGCTGCCAAGGACAACCTAGATTCCTGGAAAATTCTAGCAGTGTATCAATGAGACGACACCCCTTCTAATTCCCCTGTGTATTTTTAAAATTTAATTATTGCCTTCTTCCTGTAGTTTTTCTTCCACTTCGACTACTGAGTAAACTAATCATAATCATTGTTACATCAATTCAGATTTGTCTTGGCAGAAATTCCAATAATCTATAGGAAAATGTACAGCATTTTATGTTTATATGATGACTGAAAAGATTAGGTAACACTAATTAGGGCATTTGTTGTCCCTTTTTCTGGTACAAATATATAGATTCAAATATGGGTCATTAAGTAACTTTCAGAGACCATTTAGCAAATGAATAAAGGGAAGGTTTTCTGATGTCCTGAGACTTAACTCATATTGTGGCCTGTCCATATCACAGTCAGAGCAAAAGTTAGGGTAGTGAGCCAGTTGGAAGAGAACCAGACTTGAAATAAGATAAACCCAGGAGGGGAGGCCCAGGACAGGAAGCTGGAAGCAGTATGGTGCTGGCTCATGCCACACTCAATCATCTTCTAGATTAAGTTTTGGCCAGGTTAGCTTGCTGCAGAAAAAAATGTGAAGCAGAAACTTGCTCATTATAGAGGTGTAAGTTGACTAAAAACAGAATAATACTGTTTAGTAATTATCACCTTTTCCTCCCAGCTGCTCCATGCCCCCAACACACACATCTAATAACAAACGGATAAATGGCATGAAAGTCTTTGGCACAAGACAAACAGATAATGAGTCCAGGAAATGTGCCCCAGGAAAGAGTTGTAAAAACAGACACTTGGAAAATCTTCACTTTGCTGCCTTAGGTTTGTCGATGATGTCTTCCCCAAAAGACCAATTAAAATTCTCCTCCAAAATCCAAAAGTCCTTCTAGGTCACCAAGAGACGGTCTCTCTCTCTTTTTTTTTTATACTAAAAACAAATATTTTAAAATGCTTACAGCTAAGAAGGAGGGAAAGTTCTTTTATCTATAAATGTCCTTTTGCATTTATATTTTGTCTCCTAAAACTCTTGAAAATGCATGGCAAAATAAACCACTAGGCATAATATAGTTTAAAGTCAATACAATAAAGGCTGGTTGAGGGATGTTGCTGTCTTAGGCTTTTAAAACATAGTAAGTAAGATAATTACATTGATATATATTAAAATAAATATGTCACTGCATTTGTGAGAGGAGAAAAGGTTCATTTTCTTGACACAGAAGGACTTAGACTGGACATTTGTATTCATAGAGCACCGCTGAAGAAGTGTTAGGCTTTTTTGGGAAAATGACTTACTTCAAGTAAGAGCCAGAAATTGGTGCCCTCTGGGATTGCACACAGCCAGTTTTTTGTCCCTAAATTGCTGGAATTACATCTCTGTTTCTCTGTCTTCTCATTCTGTAATTGGCCCTATAATTTAGTTTTGACCTGTTCCCTGCCTAGGACTCCACACTGACTCCAGTAGCCTTCCCCCATCTAAATAACAAAGCCCTGTCCTGAACCCTAACCAGCAAGGTGGACCTATGCCTACCAACAAGTCAGTGGTGCAAGCGATGACCACTGTCTCCTTGGCTCACAGTATTCCCTGTTTTCTGGTTTACTCACTACTGATCTGACTGGAAAATGACTTTTTCTGCATTGCAAATTAGACTGCAACACTCCTCAAAGATGAACCTCTGATTCATCACCCACATCCCATCAGTGTTTATATCGAGTCACTTCCTCTATGTCAGTTCTTCCCCATAGAACATGTTTTGTAGTGCCACCTGAACCTGTACAGGCAGGTTTTTGGCTCTGTTTCACTGTAGAAAGACATCAGTATTGGGCACGAGTCATCCCAAGATGTGATATTATATGCAGGATTTTAAAGATGTGATGTTCCCCTATCAAGATTCCCATTCCCTGAATGTTCAAACATGTATCTAGACACTGTTCAGTTCAGTTCACTGTTAGCATATGCAATTAAGATCATTAATCAGTTGACCTTCAAGAAAGGATACTATCCTGGTTTATCAGGGTGGATTCAGTATAGCCATATGAAGACATATGAAGAAAAAGATTAAAGAGTGCCTCCGAGAAATGCATTCAAAGAGGAAGATGAGAGATACAGCAGAGAGAGGAAGCCAAAGAAATTCCAAGCAGGAAAAGGGCTCAAATGTACATCATTGCTGGCTCAGATGTGGGGGCCCGTGTGCAAGGACAGGCAAGGGTCTGGAGGAGCCACAGGAAAACCCCAGCTGACAGCCAGCAAGGAAACAGAGACATCGTTCCTACAGCTGCAAGGAACTGGATTCTGCCAACAATCAGAAAGATTTTTTTTTTAAGTTTATTGGAGTAGAGTTGATTTACAATATTGTGTTAGTTTCAGGTGTAACCCTGAAAGATCTCAGAAGTGGATTCTTTCCCAGAAGTTCCAGATAAGATCCAAGATCACTGACATCTTGGTTTCAGTTTTGTGAGACAAAACACAGAGAAAGGAAACCAATGAAGTCATCTGGACATATGACCTGTAGAACAGTGAGGCCATGAATTTGTTCTGCTTTAAGCCATTGACTTTATGGAAATTTGCTTTGACAGCAATAGGAAACGACTTACAGATGTTCTGTTGACTCATAATTTTGGGGGGAAAAAGAATTCTTAGGTCAGGACGGAGGAGATGTATGTATACCTATGAGATGGTTAGATAGCATCGCCAACCCAATGAATATGAATTTGAGCAAACTCCAGTAGAATGTGACAGACAGGGAAGCCTGGCATGCTATAGTCCATGGGGTCACAAAGAGTCGGACACAACTTCGCGACTGAATAACAACATCAAAAACATGGCTGATTCATGTTGCTATATGGCAGAAACCATCACAATATTGTACAGGAATTATTATCCAATTAAAAATAAAATCAAATTTAAAAAAAGATTTCTTAGGAAAAGACATCTCTGGTTAAGGTTAACTTCTATATTCTTTTTCATACACACAGTTAGCTCATATTTCGTGTAATTTCACCAGGACTTTACAAGTAGCAGCTTTTTGTAACCAGAGAGGTCTTCATTCACTAGACATTTATTGAGCATCACCTCTGCCCATAGGTTTTTGACAGATATAAAGAATTCCCACCTATGGTTTCATCCTCATATGGAAGATGGGCTGACCCTACAGGACAAAGCCTAACCACTTTAACACAGCACTCACAGTCTTCAATCATCTACCTTTGGCCTCTGATTCTCCTCTTCTCCTTATGATCTGGCCTGACATGATACCAGCTTCTTTCTAAATCCATGATATCCTTTTCATGCCTTTGAAACTTGGAACTTACAGCTGCACTACCTCAAGTAAGATTTTTCCTTTGTCTAGAAGACTCTTCCCCAAGATAGCCTCATGGCTTTCCCATTCACCTTCTTCAAGTCTTTGCCACATTTTGTTCTTTCCCGTACCCTTACCCTGACCACTCTATTGAACACTGTAAGCTACCCTCACCTCCAAATTCTGAATTGACTTTCTATGTGTGTATGTGTGTATTAGTCGCTCAGTCATGTCTAACTCTCTGCATCTCCATGGACTGTGTCGTACCAGGCTCCTCTGTCCATGGAATTCTCCAGGTAAGAATACTAGAGTGGCTTGCCATTCTCTTCTCCAGGGGATCTTTCTGACCCAGGGATTGAACTCAGGTCTTCTGCATTGCAGGCAGATTCTTTACCATCTGAGCCACCAGGGAAGCCTGAATTGACCTCATCCCTGTATGATTTCTATTCCATAACACTTAGCAATCTCCAAAGCACTGTATTATTCATTTATTGTAATCATTGGGTGCTGTCTCCTTCCTCCCCAATAAAATATAAAAATTTGCACAAGAAAGTGACTTTTATCTGCTGTGTTCACTGAGTTATCCCCAGCACCCAGAACTGTGCCTCACTCATGGCAAACAGACTCTTTAAAAATAGTAACAGATCAATGAATTATGATCTTACCAAGACTGATTGACCTTACCAAGATCATATATTTTCCATAGTTATCTGCAGCATGGAGTTTGCAAGAGCCCAGTGGATGTTCATGAAAAGTAGAAAACTGGAAGGTCCACAGGTCATCTTGCTAAGATCAGAAAGTGATCAGGGCCTAGGACTTCACAATTGTCAAGTGTCTAGAATGCCCAACATTCTTCTAGGACTGATCTGGAAGTAAGAGAAGCATTGCTAGACTGGTTTTGGTGAAAGTAGGGTCAACCTTATCTATATAGGATGCTACCAGGATGAATAACTTTCAAATTCTTGAAAAAGAACAGGAGAGTTTATGAGTCTCACTCATAAATCCCTTTTCACAACTATCCCTTTATGTTTCAATAAAGACATAAAAAATGCTTAATTGAATGTGATATTTATTACTTCTACATGGCCATCCCTATTGGCTCTCAATCTTTTATAAACTTTCATGACTGACATTTTCTCCTAGTCTTTAAAAAAATATATATATATTTTAACCTTGTTAGTCAAATACCTGAAATGCAAGGGTGAAAATTGTAAAGATTTGAGACTGTTTTCTCTCCTCCTACAAATACAAGTTGTTCCCTTTGAGGTTATTCTTTAACATTTTCTAATTTCTGACTCATTTTCTGAAGTTGTACCTAGAAGAAAAAAGGTTGCAAAGAGCTATAAGCCCCTATGAAGCCACATATGGCTGCCAACACATAAGCCAAAGCCACAAATTGATATGTATACAACTTCGAAAGTTTAAGAAGGTGCTTCTGGGATATGTGACTGACACTGTCAGTTCTAATGAGGTGAACGCACCTGGCGCCTGTTTACAGAGTGGAGCAAGTCAGAAAGAGAAAAACCAATGTCATATGTTAATTCACACATATGGAATTTAGAAAAATGGTACTGATGAACCTATTTGCAGAGTCGGAACAGAGATTCAGACATAGAGGACCGTCTTGTGGACACGGTGGGATAAGGAGAGAGGGGGACAAACCCAAAGAGCAGCACTGAAACAAATACATTACCATGTGGAAAAGAGAGCCAGCGGAAAGTCGGAAAGTCAGCGAAAGTGAAAGTCGGCACGTTAACGCAGGGAACTCAACCTGGGGCGCTGTGACACCTAGAGGGGTGGTGTGGAGCGAGGGACGGGAGGGAGGTGCCAGAGGGAGGGGACCTATGTCTACTTAGGGCTGATTCACACTGTTGTGTGGCAGAAACACAACATTGTAAAGCAATTATCCTCCAATTAAAAAAATAATTTTTAAAGGCACTGACACTGTGAATGACAAGGAGACAGTGTGCTCCCTGATTGGGAAAAAAAAAAATCCTAGCTCGTGCTGGCATCGTTCACCGTGCTTGAGCTTGTCCACTATTTAGTAGGTTACAGCGTGCCAACTTTGCAGAGGAAATGTTTATGAAGGAAAAGTTTCAGCTCTCTTTTTCTTTAGCCTTCTGTATCTTGTCCAAAGCAGTTTTGCCAAAGCCAAAGTTTTAAGGGCTGGGCTCAATTTCTCCATTTTAAATAGGGAGCACACATTAAAGTGCCAACCAGTAAGAATAAATGGGGTGAGCTTCTTGCCCAAAGTGGTAGACTTCATTTGGCTAGCCATGCCAGAGCAAATACATCCACTGCTCGTTCAAAGCCACTCAGATGTGGACTTGGTCCCAACAACAGCAAGTGGAAAAACTCAGTCCTCAAATCACCTCATTGTGGGTTTGCATGTTTTAAGTTATGCCTCCTGCAACCTAAATAGCAGCTATTTCAAACATGTTTTCATCCCCCAAATCCTAAAATGGATCTAATCACATAGTTTCATTTAAGTATGTTGTGTTTTTAAGTAAACACAACAAACATGACCAACTTTCCCTTAAAATTAGAGGCATAGCAGATAAACAAAGATAATTTAAAGCCCAACATATTTAGGTACGAAGGAGGAAAAAATAGCAATTTACTTTTTGAAAAATGATGAAAATAATTTTTTTAAAGAACTTCCAATCTGCCTGGGAAATTTCAATTTTAAAGGCAATTTCAATAGTCTAAAATATTTGTATTAAATATTCTAAGAATACTCACAGTAGACTGACTGCCATGGCTACAAAGCCTCTGACATGTGCATGTCCTAAGGTAAACTTTGGCAATAGTGCCTATTAGAATTATCTGAAGAATTTTTTTAAAAAATTAGATGACCAGGTCTGACCTTTGACCAGTTAAAGAAGAATTTCGGTGAGTTCAAGTGATTCTAAAATCCAGCCAGGGCTGTAAGTTGAGAAGGTCTACAAACAAAAGGAAGGTAATAAGAATTGAGAGAAAAATGTTTTGCACACCTGCCTGATGATCCGTGTCTCCCGGAATGCTTCTGAACACCTGTCGCATGCCAATTTCTGGAGAAAAGCTTCAGAAATAACATATTTTTAAACAGGAGCACAACAATCTTTATCACCAGGAGCCTGTCTCCTGGAAGGAGAAATGTAACAATATACAAACTTAAGCAGATATCCATGGAAAGCACTGGAGAACAAAATGTTATTTAAGTTGGCTTCCAAATCACCACCTGAGCCTTTTTCAGGTAAGGCTTAAGTGTTAGTCACTCAGTTGTATCCGACTCTTTGTGACCCCATAGACTGTAGCACACCAGGCTCCTCTGTCCATGGAATTCTCCATGCAAGAATACTGGAGTGGGTTGTCATTTCTTTCTCCAGGCGATCTTCCCAACCCAGAGATCAAACCCAAGTCTCCTACATTGCAGGCAGATTCTTTACCATTTGAGCAACGAGGGAAGCCCTAAGGTTTAAGGTCTACATTAACTGAGGCACACTTCAGCAGACGTTCAAGCTTCCCTTAACATTTCTCATTGAAACCCCAAGGAAAAGACAAGGTGAAAAAGGCCAAGAGCAAGATGACATTGTCAGACACTGGGCCATAGCTTTGGAGGACGGGGGATTTTCTAAAAGAGTTGAATTGAGGGCAGATCCCCTCATGTCATCTTCCTGTCTTCACATAGATTCACTCTCTTCTGTGTTCTGTTCACAGTCTTTTGTCGTGTTGAGCTGGGGCCTGGAGTTCCTTCAGAGGAGCAGGGATCTCCAGCTCCACAAAGCCTGATAAGACATTTGATTTGGCCATTTAATTGTATGCTAAAACAGTCTTTTAAGTATCTGATTGCATTGTGCTATTTGTCTTACTAACTTTTATTATTTTATTTTTAGTAGCTTGTTTTGCTATTTCCCTCTTGGAATACTGGAGTATTGTGGTAGTCATTGAAAATCCCTCTATCTACACAAGTCCCCACCCCCTGAGATCTAATGCCTGAAGATCTGATGTGAAGCTGGTGTAATAATAGTAGAAATAAAGTGCATAATAAATGTAATATGCTGGAATCATCTTGAAACCATCACCCCACACTCCATGGAAAAATTGCCTTCCACAAAACCAGTCCCTGATGCCAAAAAGACTGGGGACTAATGCTTATCAAACTATAACATAAAGAGGGCAAAGGCAGGCTTTCACAGTGCACCATTGAATTTCCTGCATGATTTGGCCTGTGAGACCCCATGACATCAGTGGCAATGCCCGGAGGAACAACAGAGAAGCTTGATGGGCACAGAAATATTCTAGTGGGATACAACAGTATCACCAGTAGGACATGGTGATACCAGGAACTCCATGTCAAGGAATGCGGAAAGAATCTTAGGAACCAATGGAGTAATCACTAGAGTAGTCAGACAAAACTTTGTTTCAATTTGAGCATGACTTGAGGTTCTATGAAATGAAGACCAAAGCCAGAAAGACTGAAGAAGTTACCGCACCATGTGTGTGTGTACTTGCATGCTAAGTCTCTTCAGTCGTGTCCCACTTTGTGCCACCCTATGGTCTATAGGCTCCTCTGTCCATGTGGATTCTACAGGCAAGAGTACTGGAGTGGGTGGCCACGCCCTCCTCCAGGGGATCTTCCTGACCCAAGGATCAAACTTGCTTTTCATAAGTCTCCTGCATTAGCAGGTGGGTTCTTAACCACTAGCACCCTCTGGGAAGCCCACCATGCCTACATCTCTACTCAAAGACAAAGGAGGCCTAGAGATACTTATATTTAATCAATTAAAAAAAAAAGCAGGATGTAATAACATTCATGCAACAATTTGAGTTGTGGTAGAGAAATTGGGTGCATATTTTAAAACCTTAATGATATAGAAGACACAGTTAACAGTGTTTACTTCTGGCTAGTAGGTTCGTGAGTGACTATAGGGATTTTTTTTTATTTTTGCTTAATTCTACAATCAATATTCTTATAATAACACAAAGTATTAAAGTTATATAATTACAATTGTTCAAAATTTATGGTTTATTATATCTGCGTGATTTATATATTTATTATATATATTTATATATTTATTATATCTGTGTGTTTATTATATATGTGTGATTTAAGGAACTCAAGTTTTCAAGCATCATTATTTATTGGTTTAAGCCTTTCTCATAGCAACAGGTTGTTAAAGAAATAAATATGTATATAATGGCACTCAAATTATATATTAATCATGTCTTAAAGGAATAATAGTGTTCATGATTAAAATACAAGAATGTATGTATTAGTCACTCAGTTGTGTCCAACACTTTGCGACCGCATGGAATTTTGCCCACCAGGTTCCTCTGGCCACAGAATTCTAAAGGCAAGAATATTGGAATGGGTTGCCATTCCCTCCTCCAGAGGATCTTCCTGATCCAGAGATCGAACCTGGGTATCCTGCATTGCAGGCAAACTCTTTACCATCTGAGCCACCAAGGAAGCCAAAAATATAAGAATACTGTAGTATATTTTTATTATCTAATACAAATATTCTTCAATAAGAGTTATTCACTGTATTGGCTAATATTTTTTCAATATACCCTTATTCTCTTACTTTAGACTCTGTGCTTTTTTTTTTCTTTTCCCTATAGTTTACTACTGTAAATACCTTATATTTTTTTTAATTTAATTGTAGGCTAATTACTTTACAATATTGTAGTGGTTTTTGTCATACATTGAGGCGGACATGACTGAGGGACTTCGCTTTTACTTTTCACTTTCATGCTTTGGAGAAGGAAATGGCAACGCATTCCAGTGTTCTTGCCTGGAGAATCCCAGGGACGGGGAAGCCTGGTGGGCTGCCATCTATGGGGTCGCACAGAGTCAGACACGACTGAAGTGACTTAGCAGCAGCAGACATGAATCAGCCATGGGTGTACATGTGTTCCCCATCCTGAACCCTCCTCCCAGCTCCCTCCCCATCCCATCCTTCTGGGTCATCCCAGTGCACCAGTCCTGAGCACCGTGTCTCATGCATCGAACCTGGACTGGTGATCTGTTTCATATGTGATAAAATACAGGTTTCAATGCTATTCTCTCAGATCATCCCACCCTCGCCTTCTCCCACAGAGTCCAAAAGACTGTTATATACATCTGTGTCTCTTTTGCTGTCTTGCTTACAGGGTTATCGTTACCATCTTTCTAAATTCCATATATATGTGTTAGTATACTGTATTGGTGTTTTTCTTTCTGACTTACTTCACTCTGTATAATAGGCTCCAGTTTCATCCACCTCATTAGAACTGATTCAAATGTGTTCTTTTTAATGGCTGAGTAATACCCCATTGTGTATATATACCACAGCTTTCTTATCCATTCATCTGCTGATGGACATCTAGGTTGTTTCCATGTCCTGGCTATTATAAACAGTGCTGCGATGAACATTGGGGTTCACGTATCTCTTTCAATTCTGATTTCCTCAGTGTGTATGCCCAGCAGTGTTATGAGGAATCAATATTGTCAACATCATTGACTGTGAAGAACTGCAAAACTCAGGTTCTTTGGTTCTGGAACCCAAATCCCACCAGTAGCTCAACTGACCAGCATGGTCACCAACATAGTTCTCATAAGAACAATTATTTTAGCTGAAAGCCAGATTTTTCTAAACACAGAGTAGAAAATCCATGATTCTATTTAGTTATTCCTTTAACAAAAAGCAGAATTTTATAATATGCTTAAGTACAATCCACCTCCATTTATATTAAATTTAATATATTACTCTTAACTTTAGTTAAACATAATGTATCCAACTATTAATAAGGGTTCAAAATATGCTTTTGAACTATGGTGTTGGAGAAGACTCTTGAGAGTCCCTTGGACTGCAAGGAGATCCAACCAGTCCATTCTAAAGGAGATCAGCCCTGGGATTTCTTTGGAAGGAATGATGCTAAAGCTGAAACTCCAGTACTTTGGCCACCTCATGCGAAGAGTTGACTCACTGGAAAAGATTCTGATGCTGGGAGGGATTGGAGGCAGGAGGAGAAGGGGATGGCAGAGGATGAGATGGCTGGATGGCATCACTGACTCAATGGACATGAGTCTCAGTGAACTCCGGGAGTTGGTGATGGACAGGGAGGCCTGGCACGCTGCAATTCAGGGGGTCGCAAAGAGTCAGACACAACTGAGTGACTGATCTGATCTGATCTGATTTGTTCCATGAAGGGTCACATATGAAAAAGTGCCATCTCTTGAGGATTTTCTTTGTAATTCATATTTTCTCTTTGTTGTGCAAACATTGAAGTTTTCGTCATCACAACTCAAGGTATGTTTTAAGAGAGATCTAACAATACATCTGTTGGACGGCCAACAGAAACACCACCTATCACCTTCAGACCCCAGAATGGTGTACACCAAAATGGGGAGATGGAGTTACCACTTACTATCATAGAACTGTAAACTCACAATGAGTAAATTTACTGCCTTCCTCTCTTTCTGATGAGGTACACTCTGAAATGGAATGACCTCATCAGACCCAGTAGAATGAAATGGCAACCCACTCCAATACTCTTGCCTGGAGAACTCCATGGACAGAGGAGCCTGGTGGGCTACAATCCAAGGGGTCACAAAGAGTCAGATAAGACTGAAGTGGCAGAGCTCACGATGCAGTAGTCTATTGACTTTATAAAAGTATCTGATGAAAATTTAATTTAGTTAACTTTATTAAATAGAGAGGTATATAAAGGCATATCAGAAATGTTGCCATCTGAAACAGTGAACTTTTATTCTGGGTTATGGATATCTATTTATAGATGGGTTTTCATAATTTTGGCCTCTGTACTTCTGAAAAAAAAAAAATTTCCATCATGGCATTCAAGAACAACATGCTTACAATAATCCTACAGCAAAAGTCATAATCATAATCAACATTGTCAATATCATCCTAGTTACAATTAAACTATAACCAAGAGCCACAGTTTTAAATCTCACCTTTGCCTTAAGTCATGGCTCTGGCACTCTCCTGCCATACAAAACAGTCTTTTAAGAAATAATATCCAAAATTAGAGGCATAAACTGACAGTAAAAATCAACTAAGATTTTTTAAAAAACATTTCATATTGTGCCTTAAACCATAAGAATATAACAGTATGATGAAAGACACAATTGATATACTTTGATTTTATATTGCTTATTGAAAAAAAAATCTCACATTGAAGTCTCTTCTTCTGTGACTTACTCAGTATCCTTGAACATGATCATTATTAGTCTCTTATAGTGAAAGTATTCCATTAGAAAATAAGCTACAACTATGGACTTAGATGTATAAAAATATTAGCAGTAGGATAAATTTACTTGTAGTACTGAGGCTAAAAATTGGTAAGTGTAACTAAAGAGGAAGAAAACATGCAGAGATTCACTGAAACTCTGTCATAAGCGATACATAATAAGTGGAAACTGCATGTTCTGTAGCCATAAGAAATTTCATTGAGTTGTATTTTTAAGCAGAGCCTACAGGCAAAATGTATGCCCAGGAGGCATGTTCCAGTTGTGAGGGATACTTGGGTAATGACTACAGTGACAGGGAAAAGACTATAGTTATAAACCAAAGCACAATAGTCATCTGTGAAAACTGAACCTGTTAATCCTATCTGAAACATACAGATCATACTTCCCACTCAAGTCATGACTATAATTACAAAAATGAGAGGATAATAGAATATATTTATTATGCAGGTCTAGAATATAGCTGTGTTGAATACTGTTTAAACAGTAACATTAAACTAATCTGTGTTAGAGGAACTAATGGGCAGAAAGAGTCAACTAAGAATATATAGTTGCAGGATCAATTAAATCAATTAAAGGATCAATATAACAATGACTAAAACACAGAATAATGAAAACATTAAACAACAGGCATTACAAAGAAATCAGTCCTCCTTTGACTCAGGAATATACATGAAAAGCATTCATTAGAGAAAACAGGTAAAAAGTCACTATCCATTGTAGTACTCTCTATGTGGTTGTCTTTTCAACCTCTTAATGGTGTCATTTCAAGGTCATTTAATTTTGTTCTAGTCCAAGTTATCAAATTTTTATTATAAATTATGCTTTTGATGTAATATCTATGAAATATTAGCTTACCTAAGGTCATGAAGATTTTCTCCTATATTTTATTCTAGAAGTGTCATTGTTTCACATATTGCACTTCACTACTTATTGAGACCAGATTTTCCATTGGATTATCTTGGCATATTTGTCAAAAATCAATCGTCATAGATTTAATATAGTTAAGAAGACAATGCTCCAAAACTTGATCTACAGATTCAACATAATCCTTATCAACATTCGAGTTGTTTTATTCTTTTTTTGACTTTTGACATATTGACCATAAAATTATGTATAACAAAGGAATCCAGAATATCTAAACAATTCTGAGAAAGGAGAACAAAGTTGGAGAGATCACACTTCCTGATTTTAATCCTTACTACAAAACTACTATAATTGACTCTGCATGGTATTGGCTTAAGGATAGACACATAGATCAATGAAATAGAATTGAGTGTCCAGAAATAATCCCTTTCATTTATGGTGTATTGATTTTCAACAAGGGTGCTGAGACCCCTCAATGGAGGAAGAAAAGCCTTTCAACAGATGGTTCTGAAAAAACTGCATAGCCACACACACATACAAAATGAAGTTGGAACCCTTTTTTATCTGTACATAAAAATTATCTCAAAATGATCATGGGCCTAAATTTTAGATCTAAAACTATAAAATTCTTTGAAAAAATATAGGAGCAAATCTTCAGGATCTTGATTATGAAAAGCCTTCAGAGATATGATACCAAAGCACAAGAGATAAAAGAAATATTAGATAAATTGAACTTCATCAGAATTAAAAACTTTTATCCTGTGAACTATATCACCAAGAAACCAAAAAGATAATCCATAAGTGGGATAAAATAATTTAAAATTATATAACTGATAAGGAAATTGTAGACACAGATGTAGAGAATGGACTTGTAGACAGAGCAGGGGAAGGAGAGGAGAGGACAAATGAGAAAGTAGCATTGACATATATACACTATCATTTGTAAAATAGATAGATATTGAGAAGCTGCTATATAACACAAGGAGTCCATCCTGGTGCTCTGGTGCTCTGTGATGACCTAGAGGGCTAGGATGGGGGTTGGGGAGGGAGGCTAAAGTGGAAAGGGAGATATATATAATTATATATTCTATAATATAATAATAATATAATATATTGTATATATAATTATGACTGATTCATACAGCAAAAACCAACACAACATGGTCATTTTCCTCTAATTAAAAAAAGTTAAAAATGGGCAAAGGATCTGAAGAAGATATACAAATGAAAAATAAACATGTGAAAATATGCTAATTAGGAATATGCAAATAAAAAACATAAGGAGATACTAGCTCATATCCACTAGGATAGCCATAATGAAAAAGACAGATAATGAAAAGATGGTGGTAAAGATGTGGAGAAACTGGAACCCTCATACATCACTGGTCAAAATGTAATATGATACAGTGACTTTGGAAAATTGTTTGGCAGCTCCTCAAAATATTAAACATAGAGTTACCATGTGTACATGTGTGCCAGATTGCTTCAGTTGTGTCCAACTCTGTGAAACTCTATGGACTGCAGCCTGCTAGGCTCCTCTCTCCATGGGATTCTCCAGGCAAGAATACTGGAATGGGTTGCCAAGCCCTCCTCCAGGGGATCTTCCCAACCCAGGGATCAAACCCACATCTCTTATGTCTAACCTTCACTGGCAGGTGGATTCTCTACTACTAGCACCACCTGGGAAGGCCAGAAGTTACCATGCTGCTGCTGCTGCTGCTAAGTCACTTCAGTCGTGTCCAACTCTGTGCGACCCCATGGACTGCAGCCTACCAGACTCCTCCGCCCATGGGATTTTCCAGGCAAGAGTACTGGAGTGGGGTGCCATTAAACCCAGTAATTCCACTCCTAAGTATCTATCCAAGAGAAATTAGAAGATATGTCCACACAGATGTTCATAGAATTATTAGTAGTAACCAAAATGCAGAAGCAACTCAAATGTCCATCAAGTGATGAATAGATTAATAAATACAATATACCCATACAATGGAATATTATTCTGCCAGCTGATTTTTTTGCAAAGGTGCAGAAACAATTCGGTGGATAAAGACTTTTCAACAAATGGTTCTAGAGCAATAAGACTTCCAAGGTCAAAAAATCTGAATCTCAAACCTGAACCTCACATCTCATACAAAGATTAAGTCAGAATGGCTCACAAATTTAAATGCAAAATATAAAACTCTTTTCGGGGGGGGATGTACAGAAAAAAATCTTCAGAATCTAGGAGTAGATAGAGAATCCTGAGACTTGATACCAAAATAATGATGCATAAATATAAAACCTGATAATGTAGATGACATCAAAATTAAAAACTCTTGTGTGTTAAAAAAAAATCTATGAAAAGACAAGCTACAGATTTGAGTGAAAATATTTGCAAAACACATATCCAACAAAAAATTAATATCTCAAACTCAGTAATAAAACAATCCAGGTCATGGACAAAAGACACGAATAGACATTTCACTGAAGAACACACAGATAGCAAATAAAACATAAAGATATTTGGCATCATTAGCAATTAAGGAAATAAAAACTCACACCAAAATGAGATACGACAACATACCTGCCAGAGTAGATAAAATTAAAATAGTGACAACATCAAATTCTGATGAGGACCTAGGAAATCGCCCTTGTTCTGCTGGTGGGAATGTGAAATAATATAGCCTTTCTTGAAAACAACCCGGCCGTCTTATGAAACTAAATATGTAACTACCATACAACTTAGAAATTGCACTTTGGGCACTTATCTGAATGAAGTATTCATTGTATAAATACAGAGTTCAATGTCCTTGCTGTCAGCCATCCCCAATCTACCTTTCTTCTTTAACTTCAATTTAGCCTGAATATTTTTTATTTAAATGAGTTGGATGGAAGTATACGGTTGGGAAGTGGGCAAGAAGAGAAGTGAGCTTTACTTTGGACTGTGAATTTAGTAAACATCTGTTTTCCATCTGTTAGAACTTACTAATATATTCTAATAGTTCGATAAAGTATTACAAGAGTAATAAGTCTGACAAAGACAAATAGTATATTTTTCACTTATATGTGTAACCTGAAAAATAAAACAAAGGAATAAATATAACAGAACAGAAACTACCTCACAGATACAGAGAACAAACTAGAGGTCACCAGAGGGGAAAACTGGGGGAGGGGCAAGATAAGGGTAGGGGATTAAGAGGCACAAAGGACTAGATGCCATATACAAAACAGAATATGGTCATTACTTTATAATAACATTATATGGTGTATAATCTATAAAAATATCAAGTCACTGTGCTATATACCTAAAACTAACATTGTAAGTCAACTATACGTCAGTAAATTAATTAAATATTATATACCAAAAAAATTAAATTGCAAAGTACCATGAATGTATACACAGATGCCATTCTTTGTAAAAGCAATACATGTCTAAGTCCAAAATTAAGGACTTCAGTTACAAAGGATATTGCATATGAATGTTTAGTTACTGAGATTTGTTAGTATGTTTGTAAGACACAATTTTTTAAATTACTTAATGGTCTTGTGTGTCATAATGTTATCAGCAGTGATTCTAGTAAACTAACATATTTGAATTATACTTTTCTGAGAAGTAAATCACTTGGGACTAAAATGCTGCTTTCTATATTGCCACCCAAACAGGAGAGACCCCCAGTTCTAAAATCTGCAGACAAGGTTGTGAGAAATGAGTCATTTTTGGGTGAGACAATATTTTTCCCTTTGATCATTCTTAGTTTATCTTTTGCCTAAGCTTCTGTTTCAGAATAACAGACATTTCTTTTGGAAGTCCTTGTAGTGCGCGTTCTAAATAAATCAGTTCTGTCACCAAATTCTAATTTCTATTGGCTTAATAAAACAATTTCCTAACAATACAGGTTTGGGGTTGAACGTGACTGTGGATGAATTTTAACACACTTTCACATCATATTTATGAAGACATTATTTCTATCAATAGTACAGACAATGGAAAATGGGATAACCACTAATCACCCACTTGTCCACTAATTAAAATTCCTTGTCTATGTAGCTTTTGTTAATTACATGTGACCATTTTGGGGACCACATCATGGACATCTTTGAAACACATCAATGCACACTTTTTCTCTCACTATGCTTTACAAACTGCTCGTATGAAGCTGATGATCTTTTTATGTTTGATAAAATCCACAAGATATGCCCACCTTTGAACACTTGAAACAGATGGAGTTCCTTTCAAGAAGTGTGTTTTCAAAGGCAGCAGGAAGAGAAGGGCTGAGCAGCAGCCTGGTGAGCAAAACGTTCAGAGTTCCGCTGTCATCTCAACCCTGGTGACCCCTTCACTCCACTTCCCTCAGCTGCAATAACACAGAGAGCAGCCTTACCCTTGCTTACTGCATGACATGAAAAGGAAACCATGCAACCAAAATGAGGGGAGGTCAGACCCGGCAGAGAAGTCTTGTGGAAAAAGGCAAGTCAAGAATCAGAAGACCTGGAGCATTTTCCACTAATCAAGAGTATGTGGCCACAAAAAAAAAAAAAAAAAAACTTTCATTCTCTTATCATAAAATGGCCATCATCACAATTTTTAAAAAATGAATGTTCAGACTTTAAAAAAGGAATACTTCCAAAAGTACACTGAAATCCAAATAAAGACTGCCTTCATTTGGTGCATTATAATTGCCAAATAAGTAACAGAATTAAGTCTGAACTCTTAATTCATTTTCCTAAGTTTGAATAGGAACCAAATAATGTTTTAGTCTCAGGGCAAATGTCTTTTAGTCAAAGGAGTTTCAACGTTTTATCCAACAGGAAAACAGATTGCCAGAAAACAAATAAAAAAGTTTCTTAAGGGACTTTGGTTTTTGGATATCAACCTTTAAAAGTAAGCTTGTGATAATATATTGACTCAGAACTCAGTGGACTGCATTCCATCAAATGATTACAGAAAGAGAAAATGTGTACTCAGATGTGACTGGAATTTCAGGGAATACAAACATAGGACATATTTTATGCTCTCTTTTTGGTATTTAGAGTTTGTAGTACTGCATTGAAAACTATTAACTAAATAAGATGTGATTTTTTAAAAGATGCCACTCAAAAAATGTAACAATTATTTTTAAACCAAAAATATGTATTAGCTAACATTAGGTAATTTCCTTTGTCATTTTTCAAACTCAAGGATATTTAATGACTCTAGAAAAGCAGCAGCTTAAAATACATATCTTTATTTTTGCTGGTAATTCTAACACTTAAAATCAGTAGTTAAGAACACTCTCTGAGGAAGCTTAGAAATACAATACAAATACTTTCAACTCATCTGTCTCTTTCTTTGATCACACTACAAAACGTCATGTATTTATTGGTTATTCCTTCTGAATACTGATAACAACATGATCAGAACATCATCTTGTTTTATTCTCCTCACTACTTGAGTTTTATTCTTCTAACCATATCAGGCTTTAATATTTCAATATAGATGGTGCTCTCATTATGTGGGTATATTGACAAAAAGTTATTTTCAGGAAGAATTTAAGTGACTTAAAGTAAAGCAGAACTGAAAAGGAAGAAAGAAGTGCCTGTTGGTTTTTCCCATACAATATAAAAGGTGATACTGCAGTTCTCTCTTACCTGCTGAGCTGTTTGCTCTTCCATGGAAAATAAAATTATGTGAAACTGCATGAAAAAGTTGGTACTGTGACTTTAAAAGGCAGGGGAAATGGTCTGAAAAAAGCTTATGGGAAGAAGAAACTATACCAGAATATTGAAACATAGAAATCAAGAAAAGAACAATCACTTAACTCAAACATTATAATGTATCTTTTATTGCAATAATTATATCAATGGAAATCATAAACTATTTTTTGTCTAATTACAACTGATGATAAAAGACATACCTGAATGGTCTAGTGGTTTTCCCTACTTTCTTCAATTTCAGTCTGAATTTGGCAATAAGGAGTTCATGATCTGAGCCACAGTCAGCTCCTGGTCTTGCTTTTGCTGACTGTATAGGGCTTCTCCATCTTGGCTGCAAATAATATAATCAATCTGATTTCGGTGTTGGCCATCTGGTGATGTCCATGTGTAGAGTCTTCTCTTGTGTTGTTGGAAGAGGGTGTTTGCTATGACCAATGTGTTCTCTTGGCAAAACTCGATTAGCCTTTGCCCTGCTTCATTCCGTACTCCAAGGCCAAAGTTGCCTGTTACTCCAGGTGTTTCTTGACTTCCTACTTTTCATTCCAGTCCCCTATAATGAAAAGGACATCTTTTGGGGTGTTAGTTCTAAAAAGTCTTGTAAGTCTTCATAGAACCATTCAACTTCAGCTTCTTCAGCATTACTGGTTGGGGCATAGGCTTGGATTACTGTGATATTGAATGGTTTGCCTTGGATATGAACAGAGATAATTCTGTCGTTTTTGAGATTGCATTCAAATACTGCATTTTGGACTCTTTTTGACCATGATGGCTAGTCCATTTCTTCTAAGGGATTCCTGCCTGAAGTAGTAGATATAATGGTCATCTGAGTTAAATTCACCCATTCCAGTCCATTTTAGTTTGCTGATTCCTAGAATGTCAACGTTCACTCTTGACATCTCCTGTTTGACCACTTCCAATTTGCCTTGATTCATGGACCTGACACTCCAGGTTCCTATGCAATATTGCTCTTTATAGCATCAGACCTTGCTTCTATCACCAGACACATCCACAGCTGGGTATTCTTTTTGCCTTGGCTCCATCCCTTCATTCTTTCTAGAGTTATTTCTCCACTGATCTCCAGTAGCATATTGGGTGCCTACTGACCTGGGGAGTTCCTCTTTCAGTATCCTATCATTTTGCCTTTTCATACTGTTCATGGGGTTATCAAGGCAAGAATGCTGAAGTGGTTTGCCATTCCCTTCTCCAGTGGACCACATTCTGTCAGATCTCTCCACCATGACCCGCCCATCTTGGGTGGCCCCACAGGGCATGGCTTAGTTTCATTGAGTGAGACAAGGCTGTGGTCTGTGTGATCAGATTGGCTAGTTTTCTGTGATTATGGTTTCAGTGTGCCTACTCTCTGATGCCCTCGTGCAACACCTACGGTCTTACTTGGGTTTCTCTTACCTTGGACGTGGGGTATCCCTTCACAGCTGCTCCAGCAAAGCGCAGCCACTGCTCCTTATTTTGGATGAGGGGTATCTCCTCATGGCCGCCCCTCCTGACGTGAATGTGGAGTAGCTCCTCTCGGTCCTCCTGATGAACTATGGACGGGGGTTCGTGACATTGTACAGGAGACAGGGATCAAGATCATCCCCATGGAAAAGAAATGCAAAAAAGCAAAATAGCTGTCTGAGGAGGCCTTACAAATATCTGTGAAAAGAAGAGAAGTGAAAAGCAAAGGAGAAAAGGAAAGATATAAGCATCTGAATGCAAAGTTCCAAAGAATAGCAAGGAGAGATAAGAAAGCCTTCCTCAGCGATCACTGCAAAGAAACAGAGGAAAACAACAGAATGGGAAAGACTAGAGATCTCTTCAAGATAATTAGAG